>NC_054538.1:41648743-41740742 GCF_017654505.1 Polyodon spathula
TTGTTTATTTTGACTCATCGTGTTTGTCTGTTTATCCAGTCTGTTTTGTATGTCTATGTTCGTTTGGCCATTGTGCGCTTTATTTTGAGTGTTTTGCTTTGTTAAACCTTTTATTTGCAATAAACCGGCGCAAACAAGCACCTTCACCATTTCACCTTGCAGTGCTGTGTGCTTCTTCAGGGTCTGACGTCACCACTACATGCCATCCTGTGACAGTTCTGGATGTAACCCCGGTTCCCTGATAGAGAAGATGACGAACAACAATACTTTTGGGATCTTCCTGCTACAGGTCAGGTATTTACTAAGCATTTTTCATCAGAGCTGCTGATAGGCCCCGCCGGGGAGTGACGTCCTCGGTCCCGACTACCGAGGGATTAAATAGTCACTCTACAGAGATTACGTTCTCTTTTGCATCAAACTCGCAAATGTGAGGGATACGACCTTGCAAGGTTTGTTGGTCATCTTCTCTTTCAGGGAACCAGGGTTACATCCGTAACCTAACATTCCTTTTCAATTCGAAGACGACCAACAACAGTACTTCTGGGAAAGTATGACGAAGCCGTCGCGAGGGTGCGTGAGCGGACAGCAGATGAGGGATATCTCGCTACCGCCAAACTAATGTTTGTGGTGTGAGCGTGCAACTTCAAGGACCCTTGTGCCTAATGAAGGCACAGAGAGATCTACCACATTGATTCGATAGAACCTGGTGAATGTATGCAGAGTAACCCAGCTACCGCAGTACAAATATCAGTCACTGAGGCACCTCTAAAGAGGGCCCATGACGTAGCCACTCTGGAAGTTGCACCTGATTGAACTCGAGGGAGGGCTAACACCAGTCTCTGAGGCAACCACAGAGCTGGGGCCCGCCTCCTGGTTTATCTCCTGGACCTCTGTCTTCTGCTGTACAAAGGAGTCCCCATCCCAGGAAGCCTCCATCAAAATCACATCCTGTTACTCCTTGCTCATCGCCACATCTTGCTCTGAGATGTCCAGGGCGACAGATAGTGAGGTCGAGATTGGTTCTGGGGCAGGAGCCAGAGACTGAGATGAAGCAGGGGGAAGAGCCCGCTGCCTGACCAAGTACTCCAGAACCTAAGCCATCTGACTCTTCAGTTCTGAGATGTCTTAGTTTGCTTGGAATGTCTCACCTGCTTACTGCTCCTTGAAGAAGACCGTGAGCGGCTGTGAGCTTGATGGGCTGGAGCCTGTGCACAGGGTATGCTCTGCAGTGGGCTCAGTGGTAGGTGAAGAAGGGGGTAAGGGGGCTCCCAGCGCTGCAGAGGGGTCCACTGAGTTGGCTGAGGAAGCCGCATTCGTAAACTCTGTAAGCCTCCTGCGCAGGGTCCGAGGCTGGGGTGCTGCGCAGATTGAGCAGAACGTCTCATCACCTAAGGCAGAGGAGGTGTGCTGCATTCCCAGACACCTGACACAGAGAAGGGTGGAACTTTGACATCTCAACGTAATGGCACCGATGCAAGAGCGCACTGAGGGCTCCAAAGCACTGACACCGAGGCATTGAGGCACCAAGGGCACTGATGCACCAAGGGCAAAGAGCATCAAGCACCGATTCTCTGAGACACAGAGACACTGAGGGTGCCTAAGCACCAATGATACTGGGCCAGGTGTCTAGTCTGGGCCGCGTGCAGTCACACAACCGGAGCAACCCAAAGCTGAAGGGAAGGGGTTTTTTTTGAGGCTGCGCACACCGGCCCAGCGGCATCGACTCAAGAGTGGGTGCAGTAGAGCCGGGTCCCAGTGGAGGAATATGTCTCTTTTTTCTCTCTTTTATTATTATTTTTATTTATTAAAAGCAGTGGGAAAAAACACAAAGACAGCAGACGATGTAGGGTTATAAAAAGCAGACTACAGTTGCCAAGCGATGTAGGCCGTTGAAAGAAAGATTTTTTTTTTAAAATCTTCGCGGAGTGACTACTTATTCCGTTGGTAGGCAGGATTGAGGACGCCACTCCACGGAGGGGCCTATCGGCAGCTCTGACATAAAATGCTTAGTGAATACCTGACCTGCGGCAGGCCTATCCCAAAAGTATTGTTGGTCAGCTTTGAATTAAAAGGGAACTGAGTCATGCTCTGTCCCGCCCACCCTAAGCAATGTCTGATAAAAGCAGCTGTGATAGAGCTACTCCTATGTTGGGCACCTATTCTGTCATTATGACTCGTGCAAAGAAAGGCTCATATTAATGCAGAAACAGTCAGATTTGTGTGCAGAAACTAGATATCACAACCTTAAAACTGAGTTATTTAACTATTTTTTTTAGTATTGTACTATATATATGTTACCTGAAAAGACCACTTTAGATAATCATTTGTTATTTTTAACTTCCAAATGTTCCTAAATTTGTCAATTCATCAAATATTCATTATATGTGTTGCCATTTCTAAAAATAGACCACTTTTCCCCATATGCATTGAAATAATGCGGCTTGGAAAAATAACCACCTCTGACTGGTGAAACAGCATCACATGACCATGCGTATATATAACATATACCATGGCTTACATACTAATGAGCCGCTTCACACTGAATAAATCACTACGCACCAGTACATTCTAAATTCCATGACAAACTGCCATTATATTTGTTATTAGTTACAAATCACTGCCAAAAATGAGTGGAATTTCAGTTATTTCCTTTAATGTATTTGGGGATGAAAATACACATAACTGGTACAAAACCAACTTTGAGTGAAGACAGCAGTCCATCTGAAAAAATAAAATAAAATAAAATAAGTGCATCAGCAAGAACAGACGTAACGGTTGATGAGGAACAGCTAAATGAAATAGAAGAAAACAAAGATTGAAAAAAAAACCCTACAACATGGTTTGGTTAATGTACTTAAAGAAAAGAATATGGACATTCATTAACAAAAAATCTCAACAACATAAGGGAATTTTACGCCAGTGCATGAAGTTAAACTGAGGACCAGTATTCAGTCTCCAGTTTTATAATGCTGAGCTGGACTGAACACATATTTTAACAGTAAAGGTTTAACATCTCTGCTGACAGCGAGTTTAAAACCAGCAGTAATGTATTCATGTCAGTCAGGAAAACTCTTAGAAAAGCAGGTATCAACAAGGCCAGACACAACCTGCCGAATTACCAGCCTGGATTTTAATCGTCTGCGGGAAACTGAGGTACTGTCCCTTGACACCACGGTCGGATTGGTGTGCAAAGTCTGGTTCGATCATCAACTTAATCTGGCACGACTTGGACGCGAGAGTGTCTGACAAATAACAAAAACATATTTTGAGATGTAAAAGATTGAAAACATACTAGAATACATATAAACTTTATAGTAAATGCTTGCATATAACAAGTTAACAAAATCACTTCAAGATCTGGCTTCAGTCTCTAACGGAGCTGCTCTCCTCTCCTTATTGTAATTTGAAACTCCACCCATCAATCATCCCAGTTGTACTCATCCCTCTAGTTTCTAGCGAGATGGCACTTTCGATGCAGAAATTCACAATAAACGAACATGCACAATTTATTTTTAATAAGCGAACAATAAATTAAATTAAATTAAATTTGGGACTATATTACACTGTGGATATATACACAATAAAAGTTTCTGGTTTTGTCTTAATTTAAATGTGTTTTAATTATTTTTTATTATTTTTCTTCCCACAAATGACAGGTAGCCACGTTATAAGTGGGTTAGAATACTTTTGCAAGGCACTGTGTATATGTATATCTGTATATCTATCTATCTATCTATATATATATATATATATATATATATATATATATATATATATATATATATATATAAAGGTATAAAATAAAAAGGTTATCACCACCCCAGGCATGGTATATATCATGGGAACCGCAGTGCCTTGCAAAAGTATTCAGACCCCTGACCAATTCTCTCATATTACTGAATTACAAATGGTACATTAAAATTTCGTTCTGTTTGATATTTTATTTTTAAACACTGAATATTTGGTAGAGCCACCTTTCGCTGCAACAACAGCTTTAAGTCTTTTGGGGTAAGTATGTACCAGCTTTGCACACAGTGTCGGAGTGATTTTGGCCCGTTCTTCTTGGCAGATTTGCTCCAGGTTGTTCAGATTGGTTGGACGACCCTTGTGGACCACAATTTTCAAATAGAGCCACAGATTCTCAGTGTTTGACTAAACATGAGCGTAGGCTCCTTCGCTATGCCTTTAGAGGCCATGGTACGCAACGGGATGGCTTCAGGATATTGAGTGGCATAATCCAAAATAACCAGAATGTACTGGTGCCCCCTGGAGGATTTTGGTAATGATCCCACTAAATCCATTGCTATTCGGTCAAATGGTGTTTCTATTATGGGAACAGGAACTAGGGGACTATGAAATGCCGGTTTAGGGGCAGTGTTGACATTCTGGACATGAATTACAATGCTGGGACACATCTCCACAAACACCTGGCCAAAAAATCCTTCTTAACACTCTCTCCCGGGTTTTTTCCCCCTAATGTATGTCTATGGGCCAAATCAAACACTGTCTTTTTGAAACCAGCAGGTACCAGCAATTTTTCAATTACTTCATCAATTACTATTTTATCCATTCTATTCAACAAATTCTTCATCATAAAGTAGAGATAACTGGTAGGCATGTTTTCTGTATGTATGGGGGTCCCATTAATTACCTCCCTCTAGAATTCTGGTGGGCGTTTCCAATGTGCCCTTATTTGGCCCCAATTTCGTGAAATTAGGAAAATATCGCCACAGTATTACATCATATGGCATGGAGGGTACAACGCCAACCTGATAATCAAGAGACCCTGCATCTGTCTAAATATGTACTAATGCGGTGGGGTATTGGTGTGTATCACCATGTATACATGTAATACTGACACCTTAATCTTTATCCAAATTTTGGGTCGGCACCACTTTTCCGGCAACCAGTGTAATCATGCTTCCGGAATCGAGCAACGCTGCCACCTCTCTCCCATCAACCTTTACAATACACATATGTTCATGATTGGGATCTTTTCCCTCAGAAACAGCAGTTATGACAGGACAGGAGTACAAGAGTGCCCGCTTCATTCTCATTGCCCATATTGCTTTGCATGGGCTCTTCTCTAAGTGGACAGTGTGCAGCAATATGTCCAATTTTGTTACAATTATAACAAATAGTCGGTCGGGGCCATGACCCTCTGTACACCGGCCCTTTACTGTTAACTTTTGCCAGTGTCCTTTTTTTCTACCCCCAAGTCTCGTACTGTCTTTACAGCGCTCTACGTCATCCTGCGGAGTCATCTTTTGCAGATAGTGGTTTGTGCGTATCTGTTGTGCTACAGGCTGGGGTTTTGGTCCAATCCTGGAGGCAAGCTCTCTTGTTTTCAACTCTTTAGTTGCTTTTTCTTGCTCCTCCTGCAGCAACTGGTTTGTGGTGTGCTGGATCTGTAGCACCTCCTGATGCATCTGCAGGGCATCTTGATGCGCCGTCGGTTGGACCCTGGTTGCCTCCTGCTGGGCTGTAACCGCTTGCATCAGTGCCTGTACCAATGCCTCCATCACAGAGATTCAGTTGCTCTTTTCATTTTTGTATTTATGTTGTCAAATGTAGTAGAAGCTGCCTGCATTCTCGCACCAAATGTGACAAAGTTGGTCCTTCTTACGGACTTTGTTCACAAGTATTAGCGGGGACAACACAATAGACACAACGAGTGTAAGACTATTTTAAACAGGATGTTACCTGCTTTACCTTCAGATGGTACATTTTGAGTAAATGCTTCTTTCTTGCCACCCTCCCATACAGGCCATTGTTATGCAGAGCTCTTGATATGGTTGACTGATGCACCATTACTCCACTCCCAGCCACTGAACTCTGTAGCTCCTTCAAAGTGATTGTTGGCCTCTCTGCAGCTTCTCTCACAAGTTTCCTTCTTGTTTGAGCGCTGAGTTTTGAGGGACGGCCTTTTCTTGGCAGTGCTTGGGTGGTGTCGCTTCAGTGGAAGCGACAGCGAGTGGGAGAAGTCCAGGCGTGGAAAAGTACAGAGCAGTTTCAAGGCAGAAAGGAGAAATTGCATCTTGAATTGCTTTAATCAGAAAACAGAGGACATTGGGGAAACACAGCAGCAGCTCAAAGTCAAACAGCCGCGTGTGTTTTTCTGATAACAAACAAGCTGAAACTCGGAGCTGCTGATTCAAATTCAGCTCCGTTTTGAGACACGGGCGAGGGGAGGAGCCAACAGCACAGCAGAACAACGCAGTTAAACGAGGCAGTCTTCCCAGCGACAGCGAGTGGAAGCGACAGCGAGTGGGAGAAGTACAGGCGTGGAAAAGTACAGAGCAGTTTCGAAGCAGAAAGGAGAAATTGCATCTTGAATTGCTTTAATCAGAAAACAGAGGACATTGGGGAAACACAGCAGCAGCTCAAAGTCAAACAGCCGCGTGTGTTTTTCTGATAACAAACAAGCTGAAACTCGGAGCAGCTGATTCAAATTCAGCGCCGTTTTGAGACACGGGCGAGGGGAGGAGCCAACAGCACAGCAGAACAACGCAGTTAAACGAGGCAGTCTTCCCAGCGACAGCGAGTGGAAGCGACAGCGAGTGGGAGAAGTACAGGCGTGGAAAAGTACAGAGCAGTTTAGAAGCAGAAAGGAGAAATTGCATCTTGAATTGCTTTAATCAGAAAACAGAGGACATTGGGGAAACACAGCAGCAGCTCAAAGTCAAACAGCCGCGTGTGTTTTTCTGATAACAAACAAGCTGAAACTCGGAGCAGCTGATTCAAATTCAGCGCCGTTTTGAGACACGGGCGAGGGGAGGAGCCAACAGCACAGCAGAACAACGCAGTTAAACGAGGCAGTCTTCCCAGCGACAGCGAGTGGAAGCGACAGCGAGTGGGAGAAGTACAGGCGTGGAAAAGTACAGAGCAGTTTCGAAGCAGAAAGGAGAAATTGCATCTTGAATTGCTTTAATCAGAAAACAGAGGACATTGGGGAAACACAGCAGCAGCTCAAAGTCAAACAGCCGCGTGTGTTTTTCTGATAACAAACAAGCTGAAACTCGGAGCAGCTGATTCAAATTCAGCGCCGTTTTGAGACACGGGCGAGGGGAGGAGCCAACAGCACAGCAGAACAACGCAGTTAAACGAGGCAGTCTTCCCAGCGACAACGAGTGGAAGCGACAGCGAGTGGGAGAAGTACAGGCGTGGAAAAGTACAGAGCAGTTTCGAAGCAGTTTGAAAGCAGGTTGACGGCTGCAGAAGAAACTAAACTTAAAAAAAAAAAAAAAAAAAACTCAACATGGTCTTCAAGCCAGTAATCTGTGACACCTGCTTGATGTGGGAAATCCGAGAAAACCCAGCGGAGCTAAACCAAGTGTGCGTAAAGTGCCGCGCGATCCAGGATTTGCATAAACTAGTAAGTATGCTAGAAATGGAGCTGGAAGAAGTGAGACAGCAACAGGATCTTGAGGAACTGGCACACCCACAATTCATGGAAGTCTGCATCACCCCTAACAGACTGAAAGCCACCAGGGAGATAGAAGGTCAGAACAGCTGGGTTCAGGTAGGCAGAAGCAGGGAAAAAAAGAAACTTCGTCAAACACAACCACCAGAAATCAAAACAACCAACAGATTTGAGTCACTTCAGAATTTTGATGAGCAGAACCAACAACAAGAGAATGAAAGGAACAACATCCAGGACCCTATTGACAGTGGTGACCAGACAGCAAAAAGAAGGGAGGTCATGATTGTTGGGGACTCCATATTGAGAAACACAGCAAGTTCAATTCACAGTTTGGACCCCCTTACTACAACAGTGTGCTGCCTTCCGGGAGCCTCGGTCAAGCACATCACTGAGAACGTGGACAGGCTCCTGGAACGAACAGGAGACGACCCGGTAGTAGTCGTCCACATTGGTACAAACAACATTGGAAGAGACAGACCAAAATCCCTGCAAAACAAATTCAGAGAGCTAGGAAGGAAATTAAAAGAGAAAACCAAAACTGTGGTATTTTCTGGTATACTACCCGCACCTTGCAAAGGACCATATGGACAGCTGGAAATAATTAATCAAAACGCATGGCTGAAGACGTGGTGCACACGGGAAGGCTTCACCTATCTTGATCATTGGACCACATTCTACAACGAGGACTATCTGTATAGACGGGATGGACTGCATTTAAATAACAAGGGAACTAGTCTACTCGGAGAAAAGATCCTCGAGCAGGTTCGGAAGCATTTAAACTAGAAAGGAAGGGGGGAGAAATCAACAAAAAAACAGAAGGGAGACCGCATCAAAACAAGAACAACAACTCAGGTAAGACAACCATTAAATGTATTTGTCTAAATGCTAGAAGTATCAGAAACAAAATTCTAGAACTTGAAGCTACTGCACTAACAGGTAACTATGATGTGATAGGTGTTACAGAAACGTGGTTGTCTGAGAGTGATGGGGACGAATTTAATATTTGTGGGTATACACTGTATAGGAAAGACAGGCAGGACAGAAGAGGAGGAGGGGTAGCGCTATACATAAGAAACAGTCTTGAAGCCCAGGTGTTAAACCTGGACAAAGAAAATAAAACCGAATCAATATGGGTCAGAATAACGGACAAAAATTCAAAAGGCATAATAATAGGAGCATGCTACAGACCGCCAGATTCAGACGGTGAGCACAATAATCTGTTATACAATGACATTAGAAATGTGTGTAGCAAAGGAGAAGCCATACTAATGGGGGATTTCAACTTCCCCCAAATAAAATGGGAAAACCCGGTGGGTAGCACGAAGGATGAAATAGAAATGGTGGAAATGACAAATGACTGCTTCCTAACACAATTTGTGAAGGCACCCACTAGAGGGGAGGCATGCCTTGATTTAGTCTTTTCAAATAACGAAGATAGAATAACTAAAACAGAGGTCAGAGAACCACTGGCAAACTCAGACCACAACATGGTCTCATTTGAAGTGTTTTTTAAATCCCCAAAAGAAATGACTAAAGCTAAGGTTTACAATTTTAGAAAAGCAAACTATGAAGGTATGAAACAGAGACTAACAGAAGTAGATTGGAGTAAAATAGAGAAAACACCCACAGAAGAAGGATGGTTGTTCTTCAAAAATGTAGTACTAGAGGCACAAAACAATTATATCCCTAAAGTAGACAAATCTAAATGTAAAACTAAATTGCCAAAATGGTTTAATAGATCAATTAAAAAAAATATTCAGCGAAAAAAGGCACTTTACAGAGCATTAAAAAAGGACCAAAAAGAAAGTACGCAGAAAGAGTACACAGAACTGCAAACGCAAGTCAAAAAGGAAGTTAGAAAGGCCAAGAGAGAAATAGAAATGAACATTGCTAAGGGAGCTAAAACCAATTCCAAAATGTTTTTCCAATATTACAACAGCAAGAGAACATTCAAAGAGGAGATTAAATGTTTAAGAGATACAAATGGCAAAATCGTAGATGAAGAAAAAAAAAATAGCAAATATGTTAAATGATTACTTTTCACAAGTTTTTACAAAGGAAGATACTGACAACATGCCCCACATGTCATCCAGTTCCTATCCAGTTTTAAATAACTTTAGCATAACTGAGGCAGAAGTGTTAAAGGGACTAGGAGCTCTTAAAATAAACAAATCCCCTGGGCCGGATGAGATCCTCCCAGTAGTACTCAAAGAAATGAAAGAAGTAATTTACAAACCGCTAACCAAGATCATGCAGCAGTCTCTTGACACAGGGGTGGTACCGACAGACTGGAAAATTGCAAACGTAATACCGATCCACAAAAAGGGAAACAAAACTGAACCAGGTAACTACAGACCAGTAAGCCTGACTTCTATTATATGCAAACTTATGGAAACTATAATAAGATCCAAAATGGAAAATTACCTATATGGTAACAGGGTACTGGGAGACAGTCAACATGGTTTTAGGAAAGGGAGATCGTGCCTAACTAACTTGCTTGATTTTTTTGAGGATGCAACATCGATAATGGATAATTGCAAAGCATATGACATGGTTTATTTAGATTTCCAGAAAGCTTTTGACAAAGTCCCGCACAAAAGATTAATTCTCAAACTGAACGCAGTTGGGATTCAAGGAAACACATGTACATGGATTAGGGAGTGGTTAACATGTAGAAAACAGAAAGTACTGATTAGAGGAAAAACCTCAGAATGGAGTGTGGTAACCAGCGGTGTACCACAGGGTATCAGGGATCAGTATTAGGTCCTCTGCTATTCCTAATCTACATTAATGATTTAGATTCTGGTATAGTAAGCAAACTTGTTAAATTTGCAGACGACACAAAAGTAGGAGGAGTGGCAAACACTGCTGCAGCAGCAAAGGTCATTCAAAATGATGTAGACAAGATTCAAAACTGGGCAGACACATGGCAAATGATATTTAATAGAGAAAAGATGTAAGGTATTGCACGCAGGAAATAAAAATGTACATTATAAATATCATATGGGAGATATTGAAATTGGAGAAGGAATCTATGAAAAAGACCTAGGAGTTTTTGTTGACTCAGAAATGTCTTCATCTAGACAATGTGGGGAAGCTATAAAAAAGGCTAACAAGATGCTCGGATACATTGTGAAAAGTGTTGAATTTAAATCAAGGGAAGTAATGTTAAAACTGTACAATGCACTAGTAAGACCTCATCTTGAATATTGTGTTCAGTTCTGGTCACCTCGCTATAAAAAAGATATTGCTGCTCTAGAAAGAGTGCAAAGAAGAATTATTCCGGGCTTAAAAGGCATGTCATATGCAGACAGGCTAAAAGAATTGAATCTGTTCAGTCTTGAACAAAGAAGACTACGTGGCGACCTAATTCAAGCATTCAAAATTCTAAAAGGTATTGACAGTGTCGACCCAAGGGACTTTTTCAGCCTGAAAAAAGAAACAAGGACCAGGGGTCACAAATGGAGTTTAGAAAAAGGGGCATTCAGAACAGAAAATAGGAGACACTTTTTTACACAGAGAATTGTGAGGGTCTGGAATTAACTCCCCAGTAATGTTGTTGAAGCTGACACCCTGGGATCCTTCAAGAAGCTGCTTGATGAGATTTTGGGATCAATAAGCTACTAACAACCAAACGAGCAAGATGGGCCGAATGGCCTCCTCTCGTTTGTAAACTTTCTTATGTTCTTATGTTCTTATGTGTGATGCAGCTTCCACTTCCTGATTATTGATCCAACTGTGCTCACTGGGATATCCAAACACTTGGATAATATTTTGTACCCTTTCCCTAATCTATGCATTTGTATTACTTTATCTCTAACTTCTGTAGAATGCTCTTTGGTCTTCATTTTCCATCAGATTCACAGCCTTACCAATGATCCTTCAACAGTGTGGTTTTTATCCAGAAAATGTGACAGCAATTTTAATGGTTCACAGGTGGAGGCCAGTGGTAAGGTAATTGTGTCCTCGTTAGGGCAATTTCTTTCATTGGTGCAAACTGGGAGCTTCCACAGCACAGAGGTTGAATACTTATGCAAGCAAGATATTTCAGTTTTTTATTTTTCTTAAATATATTTCCCAACATAAAACCAATGTCACCTTACAATAATTGATTCTGAGTTTCAGTGTTTAAAAATAAAATATGACACAAAATGAAATTTAAATGTACCATTTGTAATTTGGTAATATGAGAGAATTGGTCAGGGGTCTGAATACTTTTGCCTGCCACTGTGTGTGTGTGTGTGTGTTGTGTGTGTGGTGTGTGTGTGTGTGTGTGTGTGTGTGTATATTATATATATATATATATATTGTGACAAAGTTGGTCCTTCTTTGCAGAAATCAATAGAACACACCAACACCCTGTCCGAACACAGCACCAAACTCACTCTACTCCCCCTCATTGTAGTGCTGTTAGTTTGCTGTTTTTATAGGGCTGGTCATTATCCCTTGATCACCTGCAGGTGTGCTGACATACCTTAATTACCTGGTAAGGATCCTGGGTAGTATAGTTTGTGGTGGGCGACCATTTTGTGAACTGTAGTCCTATTGGGACCTCCATTTTGTGTAAGGACAAAGTCCTAACAAAATCTCTGCCCTCACATATCTCCCTTTCAGGACCATGCCCTGAGGTTTATCACTATATATATATATATATATATATATATATATATATATATATATATATATATATATATATATATATATGTGTGTTTGTATATATAGTAATAATGATAAATAACATAAATAACATGTAATGAAAACTAAAAGAAAATCATCATTAAGTAATGTCTTATTGGGGATACTTTGGACAATCTACCTTCTGATACACATGTCTATTGCTGGCATCTAAAACTGAAACGTAGCTTCTGAACTGAGGCCAAAGCACTTTATTGAAATTGCATTAGGAACCACTCAGGATAAACTGAAAACAGCAGGTGGCAGGAAACAAAAATATGAATATGCAATTTTGAATCTACTTGAATAAAAAGTATTTTGTTCTAAAAAAATAAATCTGTATACGTATGTTTTTTATGTATCCATTTTTTGTTTGTTTGATTTTTTGGTAAAGTCCAATAGAAACATAACAAGGAAACACTGTTATTTCTAAATTCTTTAATTTATAGTCCTATATATTATTTTTTTTTTTCCCCCAACAGCAAGTGGTGGCAGCATTAAGAGCTGGTGTTAACCCGTCTGGAAATTACTCCAATCAGACCAGCATATGGGACCTTAGTAGTTCCTTCTTCTTTGCTGGCACCGTCATAACCACCATAGGTAGGACTTGATAATCTTATTATACTGTACAATAAGCTTGGTAGGAGTATGTTCAGCATATTGACTCACCTTTATCATTTATTTAATCTTAATTTATTTTGTATTTAAAGTTGCATCGTGATTGTAGTCAAACTGAAATGTATTATTATTATTATTATTATTATTATTATTATTATTATTATTATTATTATATTATTATTATTATTATTATTATATTATTATTTATATAATAATAATAATTAATATTCTTAAATAAGGTGACCAAATTTTTAAGTCCTTAAACTGGGATATTAAATATTGTGAATAATTTACAATTTCCAAACGATGGGGAAACTCTAGTGTTTTTATTTTTACTTTGGCAATATTTGATCTGATAGCATATTGAAAGTGAATGCAAAGACTCATGATGATAGTCAAAGTGGAATCTTTTACTTTCATAAACTTTTTTTTGTGACTAAATGATCTTATTGTCTTTGTAATTTAATTTCTCCATAAGTTTAGTTATTATATTAAACAGTAGCAATGATATTACATTCCGAGTTTCTATTTTATTGCTGATTACGGCTGCAAATATAGTCCTTTTCTGCCTAAGAAACAGCATCTTCTGTCTTTGATTTCCAGTTTCCATCTTGCTCTGTCTCTATCTCTGTGCTATCCTCCAGTGTCCAGTCTGCAAAGCAGGCCCTTCCTGTCTGAAAACATTACCTCTCAATATTTCTGTTTATTAAATGGTTACTTCATAGAATCTATTTTTTTTCTTCAAAATATTTAATTTCTTACCATTTAATATGACATGGTATTTGTTCTGTATATTTTTTTTCTATTGCAGTTTCTGCTTGGATCATTAGTGTGCCGTGATTAACAGATACTAGGAATTTATTTCCAGCCACTTTCTACTATTAGACAAGTTGATGAAATGTGTTAAATATCCTGTCTTTTGACAGTGTGCAATAAATGAAGCCCACTAGTCAGCTTTTCTGAGTTTTTGAGTACATGCTGTAAAACGGGCATCACTTCAAAAGGGACAGGAACCTGTTAAAAACGTATTAGCATGATGAAATGTCCTGCCTATTCTATTTTTCGGTACTAATCAATGATCAGAAGAAAGCATCTTATAACAATCTAAATTAGGTAACTACGCATTTTACAAAACTAATTGCTTTGCTGATCTTGGCTAGAGTTTATTTTTGAGTCAACAGTATAGGTTGAGACATGAATCAAGGTGTGTAACAGGGGAGACCTGGGCTGGCCATCTGACATACAGTATGCATGGTGCTGCAGGAAGAGGGCAGCAGCCCCATGATCCTCTTGTCAGTCATGGCAGTCACACAGAGAGGTGGGGAAGAGGGTGTGTGTGCTTTCCCTCTCTCTGAGTGGCTGGGAGGGGGGCCTTGGAAAGAAACCAAAAGAAATAAAAATAGAAGAAACTAAATAAATAGAGAGAGCAGGGAACCCTTGAGGTATAGCTGAGGGAACGCAACGTGTAGGATGGAGACCCGGGTGGTACGAGTAGTGAAGATTGGGAGAAATGCTGCAGAGTGAAGCACCGTTATTTTGAAGTTTTCATTACTGTGTTTTATTTTCCCTTTTCTCTTTCGCCTTTTTGTATTCTTTGAGCACCTACGAGTTCGCCCGCAACCAACTGTGTACCCTAACGTGGTACTCCGGAGGACCTGAACACTATCATTGATAGCCAGGCCAAGGACAACAGTGCCATTTAAATCATTGAAAAGAAAAGAAAGAAATAAAACTGAGCACCTGTGCTGTGTTTTTCAAACACACTTTCTGTCTCCTGTGTCAGTGACTACCCACACCCTACTACACGTGGTTTTAGAAGTGGGATTCACTGGCATTGCCATATAAAGCAGTGCACCCACAGAAGGAGTAGAAATGGATGCCACCCAGTTTGCAGCCATGATGGATCTCCTGCGTCAGACCCTAACCTGTGGTGCAGGGGGCTGCTAGGCCAGCATGTCCAGATTGCAGAGGCCAACTAAAATGACGGCCGAGGATCGACCCAAAGTCTCCTTGAAGGTGTTTGAGGCCATGGCGACCTCTGCCGGGTGGACCGAGGCACCATGGGCTATCTACCTCTTGCCCCAGCTGATGGGGGAGGCACAGGCAGCGGCGAGGATGCTGTCCCCTGAGTGCATGATGGATTACCCCATGCTGAAAGCGGCCATCCTTAATCACATGGGGTCCACGCTGGAGGGATATCAACAAAAGTTCCGGGAGGAGAGTTTCTCAGTGGAGGAGCATCCCAGAAACATTGCCCATCGGCTGAAGGATTGCGCCATGGACTGGCTGAACCCGGAAACGAACACCCAAGCTAGTTTGGTAGAGGTGATCATGGTTCAGTGGTTTCTGGAGTGCCTTGCCCCGGCACCTCGGCTATGGGTACAGCAGCAGGCACCTGCCACTCTCGACCGGGGCGGTCGAGTTGGCGGAGCAGTACCAGGCAGCAGAGCCAACGCCAGCTAAACTGTGTCGAAAGAGTGTGACTACCGGATCACCCCATCTACTGGCCCCAGAGACAGAAAAGGGACTGTGGGGAAGGGGTATACAGTTATTTGGATGTCTCGCACGGCCACCTTATCGTCAAGCCTCTTTGATGGCTATATACGCACACACAGCATTAAGTTGCATAGGTTAAAAACTAATCTTGTTCTAATGTAGATATAAATATCATATTAAAACTAAAAAACAGTCATACTTCCGTAAAATGCATTATACCAAAATAAACATGAATTTTCACAATTAAATATGAAACAAGCATTTTGAAGCTGAATTATATTTTAAATGCATATTGCAGCCATAATCATTCAGTGATACCAGGTTAAATGCATTAGCAATTCAATGTTACTGTTGTAAACTTTTTTTTTAATGCATGTTTATAAAGTTAGCAGTCTTTTACCTTTGAATGATTCTCGTTGATATTTTCACTTTATAGGTAAAAAATATAGAGATATCAATCAGTTGTTACTTGCATTTCTTTGCTGTATTTACAGAGTATGATCCTAAAAAACGTCCAGCATTACTAAGTAGGCCACACAAATATTATTATAAACAAATATTAAATTATTACATTCTTAGTCTAAATGGAATAGACTCAATGTTTCTAGCACATAACATACATATCTAATGGGAACTCTGTAATACTAAGTCAGGGCTGACCTGAAAATGGAGATATTAAATAATTAACAAAAGGCACATCCTGGGCAGTTTATTCTGTTTATTCCTGCAGCAGAGTCATCAGTTCTTCCCCAACAGTTTACTGCATAAGCTGCTGTAATTAATTTCATATCCTTTTGGACTCCCTAGATTTAATCAGCAGATACCAAAACAAATAGTTTACAATATACAGTGGTGTGTTACACATGCGGTTCAACAGATTTCACTCCTTTACATGTTTAGGGAGTATACAGTAGTGTTACATTATTTTACTATTTTATATACTTCACTGAGGCAGGCAGGTAGGAAAGCCTACCGCCCTGCTACAAACATATAGGAAAAATGAAGGCGATTGCCCAGCCTGACCTATTTGTGTTAGTGATATATTTTTCTTTAAACCTTTTACTTTTGAGCTCTGAGCAGTGTTTTTTTGTTTAAATATTTTATTTATTTTTGTGTAATAAACAGCGCACATTGTACTTTTGAACTGCAGTTAGCTTGCCTTTGTTTTCTCCCTGTAGTCCGGTCTGACGTCACCGCTCAGCCATATCCTGTCACATTCAGTTATACCATATTACGTAAAATGTACAGCAATGGGCACACCAAAGTTCCAAGACTAATGATTGACAGGGATGGCAGGGTTTTGGAATTTTCATAATACCTGTGTTCTAATTTGGGAGCTGTCGATTTGAACGAACTGTGCATGCCCAGATTACATTTTTAAAACCTTACTATCGCTTTTAATTTTTTTTTTTTCACTTTGGATTTCCGAAAAGGCTTGATTCCTATTTTAGGACTCTCTTTGTTCTAAACAACATGTTTATATGCCTTACACTCTTTGAGCTGTGGGTGGACAAAAAAAACCTGTCTGAAACATAGGAATTTACCTAATTTTTAGACACCCCTTGCTATTACACATATGAGGACCCTGGGATACTGTACGCTTTCACTGTACTGCAATGCCTAGGTTAAGTTAAGACTACTGTAGTGTAAAAACTTAGCCCCGATTTCCCTAGTTCTGTGGGTTTGTCTTAATGTAGTTTTTTGCAATGAATACATATAATACTTTGAATGTAGCCCTTGTAGTTTTTAGTTATATTCCACAGACTGTATCATTCCTTTTGACTGCAAGGAGTTAGGATTTACTACAGTGCTTGTGCTGCAATCTATGTGAGGGACAATACTGGGTTGAGAGTTATCTGCTGTGTTAATTGGTAGGGCTTGAGTTATCTGTGGCTGAGCCAAGGTTAGGCATTGCCAGCTGTATTTAAATTTGAAGCTGCTATATTTCAGTTTCCCATCAAAGTACCTAATTGGCAGTGCAATGGGTCCAAAATAAGACACCATTTTTTTTGTTGGAATCAAAATGGTCATGTGTGCCTCCTTTAGAAACTTCTTCATCCCATGAAGATATATTATATATATATATATATATATATATATATATATATAATATATATATATATATATATATATATACAGCAATGTTTTCCATCACATGTGGTTTACGTAACATCAACCACAAATGTAAGAATAAACCTTGCAAGAATTTGTTCCACTTGAGCTCGTCTGGTGAAATTGAAAATAAGCTTGTTACCAATACATGTTTTCTGATTTTTCATAGAAAAATAAGAGAAAAACCTGATCCATCCTGATCTTTATAACAAGGTCTGCTCAGTACGTCTTTTGCACTAATGACTGCCGCTGAATTGACCTCTGCTGACCCTTATTAAAACAGTATTCTATAGAAGCGACCAAATCACTATAATAATATAATAGTGTACAATGAAAAAAAGTAATACAAAATATAATGGCACACCCAAAAAAGACACCAACTCTAATCTACAATATCATTAGCTTTTTACCTGTTGTCATAGGTAGGCAATTGCCTGCCCACTTTTTACAACATACATGTATTTAAGTAGCAAAGCTGCAGCATCAATTTAAATACTCATTATCACTCATAAAATATTAATATTATGTTTTAAACTGTGTTTTCAAGAAATACCAATCCAGGTGTAAGCTTTATAGTGTTATAAATTACAAAATAGATAAACATATACTTTAGATTTGGTTGAACAGGAATACATGCCAACAGTCCCTGTACAGCCAGGGCTGTCCTGATTTACTAACAAATGTCCTGTGTCCGGATGCATAGGAAGAAAATCCAGATATTCATTCTTAGCAATTCTTTACAGCTAGTCTAGGGTGTTTGCTGTCACACACTACTGTATTTTTTTTTTTTTTTTTTTTATAGAGGCTGCTGGACCTCGTGCAGTGCACTGCTTGGCAGTGAGTGTGTTCACACGACCAGATCTCAGTTTATTGACACGCTTCATATCCAGTTATAGTGCAGAAGCATATTGTTTCCTCCCTGCTGCTGCAGTATGATTTGATGCGTACGATTTTGAGTATAATGTGAGAGCCAGTTGGAACGTGAAGGACTGGAGTTAGATGCACCCTTCGTTGATAGCATCCGCTGATCGCGGGAAGCATAATGTTGAAGGTTCTGAGATATATAGTAAATAAAGTCGGGTCCAGCAAATGAAAATGGCATCTGTCAAAGTAACAAAAAAAAAAAAAGTGTTTGCATGTATGTTTTTATGCCTATGCCTGTGGTTGACATATCTAATCCATTAATCAAAGCTGAATCAAAGAAAGCCAAACTGTGAATCCTTCATGTGACTTTTATAGGTGTGTACAACTATAACATTCATTATTGTGCCATGTTCCTATTACTTTGGCTAGATTTATCCCACATTCCTGCAATTTCTTTATATAGATATATATTAAATTGCCTGTCTACAAACATACACAATATACACAAGCATATAAGTACATGGTCAATCTCTTCAGCAACGTTAGTTTATTATTGAACAGAGATTGGTTCAGAGACTGTAGATCCTACCAAAGTTTTCTTACACTGTGTTATATGTGATCTGTGCGTTGCCATTGCTGGTAGTGTCACGTTAGCTGTTCAGTGTGTTGATATGTAAATAAATCCTGTTCGCCTGCGATACATATCAATTTCAACCTCCGACTTGATCTCCTGCCTGTCACTCAGCAGCAAATGCACTCATCCACATGGCAGATTGCTATGCTGTCAAAAGCATTAATACCCTGTATCTTTCTAAACAAGGGATTTAGGGGCGTTCTCTAATAAAAGCTCAACCTCAAAATAATTGTGTGAATATAGTAATTGTTACAGCTGTGTATAATGGTATTCAAAACAGGATTCATTTATCCACCTTTTTACATATCCTCCCATACTCTGGTCCTTACTGTATGCCTCTTTTGAAGGTAGTTACAGTATGTGTTCTGAATTCAAACATATACCAATAACTACAAGTTTGTATAGCCAAAGGCACTCTTGGGTCTATGTATTAGTATATTGTGCTACATTGTAACCACACTGCTTTTAAATCATGCATTTTCTTTAAAGCCTGCTTAACACATTCACTGAAATGCTTGAGATGTGTGAATTGCTTGTTTTTGGTTGTTTACAGTTATGATACAGTTATCTAATACTTTTATCTCAGCATTTTTATTGGGTAGAGTAACACTTTACAACCAAGGCAGGTCATTGGTAGAGTATTTAGAATATCCAGTTATGTTCTCTCACCACAGAAACTACCCCAAACAGCTCTATCAGGATAATTCAAGGTCAGTGAGCATTGTTTGACCCCTCCCGCAAAGTAATCACCTCTTTACACCTGGAAGCTTGAATGTGGATGTTGGCAAGATACTGTCCCATAGAAGACAAAGTCCAGCCCTGTAGGTGTCTGCTAAGGCTAAACCAAGTCGCAGGCCAGTTTGGGCTCATGAAACACTGAGAAGAAAGTCTCTGAAGACCCATCACAAGGCCAGTGTGCTTCTTTCTAATCCCCCAGCAAAAATTGAAAACACCACCAGCTGAGCTACTCAGGGAAGCTTACCTGACATTTTTAAGTTATCAGGTGTTTATGATTAGTCATATCAAGCCTAAAAGTGTTAAAAAGTCCAGTGTATTTCTCCAAGCATAACTGGAACTGAAGTATTCATAAGTTAAATTGAGAAGCAACCGTCTTGTTAAAAGTAGTACTCTTAGGGCCTATCCTCTTAAAACATGGTTAATTCCTGGTACTATGAGGCAACATTTCTTTATCCTTGTAAAATTTGGAGACAAAAGTATGAACATTTTACTCATCCCCAGTGTACCTTTACAAGCCCTTTTAAACTGGGGCATTTTACTTTGGTGCTGCCAGTATGTTATTTGAAATGCACTACCCAAGGAAATAAGCAAATAGCTCCCTATTCCCAAAGCTTGTACTACTGGGTAATTATTAGTTTTCAAGTATCCATATTGAAAACTGAACTTCATTTATTACTAAGAGCAACACTTTCAAACACCACCTCTTCAGCAGTACTGTGTGTATAATGAGTCCAGGGGGAGAAAACCTTTTTCATGATCTGTATTGTTACTTGGACAAATATCTCAAAATCTTTAAAAAGTCTTGATGTCTTAATTGAGGTGGTCAGTTGATTTAGTAGGGTGTCCAAGGCTTGAATGGTTCTGCATGTACTGTGTAGCTTGAGGAATGGGAGATTTGTACATAGCCAGGTAATACACAGAGTATTACTCTGTGTTACAGAGTTTGGGGTTTTAGGTTTTATCAGAAAAACACAGGAAAAACAGCCACACAAATAAAACCTGTTTATCATATAAATAGCCTACCTCAAGTAGCACCAGAGACTACTACATCCCTCCATAGTTACCTCTGTAGGTACGTACAGCTTGTTCATACAAGTCCAGACTGCTGCTTGGCCAATTTTGATGAAAGTTGGTCATTACATGCATTAGAGCACAAGTTCTGATCCTAAATTTACAACCGTGGCAGGGGGTGAATGTTGCTGACATTCTTGTTGAATATGATAGGGGTATAACTCCCCCAATTTAAATATTGCAGGGGAACAGTTATCCCTCCACACAAAGTTAAATTATTCTCCATTACATTTTATATTTACTGCGGTTATATTTTACAATGCACATTCTTCGCACATTCTGTCAACAACAATATGAAAACTGCAACAATCAATAGCTGTCTGTAAAATATTGGGTTTCTCCTGTAAAATGTCTGTTTTGTACTGGCTGGCTGGTCTATTGTTTTCATCATTTTCATGGACTTCATTTTTGTAGTGTATGCACTGACCCTCTAAGGACAACTGACAGCTGTTGGATATTTCAGTGAGCACTGAAATTACAATGTTTGGTTATTTTGGAAACCTGTTTGTTTTATGCAGCTAGTGTGGCTCTCAGACTGGAGGGTCAAGTGCTTTTGGAGACATTCACATAGGCTATTATTATGTAAAACAAGACTAGAAGTAATGAGTTTTATGAAATCTCTAAAGTTACAGTAGTAGATGCTTTCAATTACTTATTTGTATCTTTCAATATCAATTCAAACTAATTGAAATGTCAATGGGAAGTAAAGTGATTATTTATAATACAAGTAGGGTTGCCATCTGTCTGGGTTTGTCCCGGACAGTCTGTGAATTGGTATCTGTGTCCAGGCGGCAGGAATTAACAAATCCGGACGCCCTCCGGTCCGGTTTTAAGTGAAACGCTAAGAAATACCAACCTTTAGTATTTTCTTTGACATACCGTATAGAGGGATTTTTTGGATTGGAATTTATTTTGTTTTTATTGGCAGTTTGTATTGGATCACCAATGATACTTCCACCAATCAGAGTGTGGCATACAGTGTGTGATCCTGCCTTCTGACAGACTGGTGGTGTGCAGCACAGGATAAAGAAGCGCACCCTGGACAAGGGAAAGAATGTATCGCATGTCAAAGTGAATATGAAAATGGCAGTGAGTGATGAAGCCAATTTGCTTTAAAACATTAAAAGCAGACCGGACATTTCCATCAATTGATTTAGGAAATCTGGAATTTATGATGCGATCAGAAACTGAGGATGTGTAAACTGTGCCTGTGGTACCTGTAGGACTGTTCTTTTTTTAAGTTAAGCAGTTTTGTGTTATTTTTATTTATTTTATTATTATTATTATTATTATTATTATTTTACAAGGGGTTAATTAAGTAACAGCTTTTTTGTCAGGCTTATTAGAAAATCTGTAAAAATGGTGCAAATTTGCTTTGGATTGTTATTGTCGATACTACTGTCAACTATGAAGGTATCGCAAAGTCCCTAAACAGTATACATCCATCATCAATAACTGCTTAATCCTTCACAGGGTTGTGGCGAGTCGGAGCCTAACCTGGCAGACACAGGGTGCAAGGCAGGACTACACCCTGGATAGGACACCAGTCCATTGCAGGGCACCACACACACTGAGGGCAATTTAGAGTGACCAATCAACCTGAACAGCATGTCTTTGAACTGTGGGAGGAAACCGGAGTACCCAGGGAAAACCCACGCAGACCCGGGGAGAACATACAAACTCCACACAGACAGACCCCCTAGGCCAAATTCTAACCCAGGACCCTGGCACTGTGAGGCAGCAGCGCTAACTACTAGGCCACCGTGCTGCCCTCACCAAATAATATATTAAAATAAATTAGTACAGCACTTTGTTAAAAAAAAGGTAGAAAATCTGTTAATACCAGCCAAAATTTCCAGTTATACGGTACATTAGTTGCTAAAGGATTTCCACTATCTTATTAGAAATGTGCTGAGCACTGATCTCTACATTCTACTGTGCCCCCAGCATTTGAATAATGCTTTACATTACATTGATCTGCGTATGATTAAATACATAACCTTTACAGTAAAATATGAGTTATTTACACCAGATATATGCGTGCACGTATGTATAAACATTGCATATTTAGCGGTAGCCATTAGTAACATTGAAAAACTAGAACCACATTTAAGTACATTTTGACTCATTTTGTCTCTTTTTACCGACAATCAACAAATAGTGCAGTAGTTTTTTTAACGTCTATTAATAATGTTTGTTAATATTTATTATGGGGGGATTTGCCATGACACAATGGCTGTAAAATAATTCTGACTGTCACAAACAAGCTTTTCAGGCTCAGAAATTATTTGTAAAAAAAAAACAAAAAACACTTAGACATGATAGTTGCTTCAGAAATTGCATTGATTTACTACTGCATTACTCATCACCACAGCTACTTGTCTCAGGAAAGATTAGCGTCTAACCTACGATGATATAGCTACTATTTTTGTTCGATTGCTAGAGCTATCATGAGTACAATATTGTGTATACTGCATGATTATTGATTTGTACTGAGACATATAAAAATGCTGCCCTATCAGGCCCCTGCTGTGAGGGGGAAGTCCATCCCACATCCTGCTGAAGAGGGACGTCCTCACAGTAACATATCGCCATTATCTCTCCTCACTGAGACAACACTACGATCGCTTTGCGCTCTCCTTGTGCTGGAACTTGGCTCTTTTGCATGCCGAAAAAAACTAAATATGCTATGGTAAGCACGAGTATATTAAGATTGCTAGTCTCCTTAGTCTCCTCAGGTAGATTTCTACTGAACAGAGATGGTTTCAACCCCTCTATAGAGATTGGTGCTAAGCTCTTTTCTCATTGTAGTCACTTACTCTGCTTGATCGCGTGAGCTAGTTGTGTCAGCTGCTGTCAGGTGATCCTGCTGTCATGCAGCACCGACTCTGACGCCGATTGACTCGGCTCCAGCTGCAACCCAGCTTGGCGCCCTGCTCGGCACCGAATACAACGCAGATTGACTTGGCTCCAGCTGTAATCCAGCTCAGGACCTACCGCGCCCTCTTCGTCACTCAGTGCTGACCACGCTCTTCCTCCTCACTGACTCCGATTGACTCGGCGCTGACTACAACCAGCTTGGCGCAGATCGCGCTCTTCCTCTGCTCCGATTTAGCACGATTACTTGGTGCCAACTACGGGCACCGCGCCTACTGTTAAGCACCGATTCCCATGCTGCCATGTCAGTGCGCTCTGCAGGGTCCTCTGCTGGGTTTCGTCAGTGTTACCAATGTGCCGCGAAGCTTCCAAAGGAGGATAGGCACACTCGCTGTGTCCAGTGCTTGGGACTGGTTTATGTAGCCATGGTGCTGACAGGAGAGACGAACTGCTCTCCTTGTCAGCGGTTCACTAATAGAACCAAGCACAGGAGGGCAGCCCTCTTCCCATCGGGCTCAAATTCTTTGAAGCGTGGAAGGGTACTGTCTACTACAACAGCCCAGGGACTCTCAAGGTACCTCTGGAACACTGCCTACTACAGTGGCAAGGGAGCGCCCCCATACCCCTGGTTCACCCTCTCCTACACCACCACCAGTACAGCGGCGTAAACACCCCTCTATGGAATCGAGGTTGCACCGTTCGCGAGGGCGTTCACTGGGCGATAGAGACTCAGAGGTACCGCTCCCCTTCTCCTCGTCGATGCAGGGGCACTCCTTCTGCGTCTCAATAAAAAAGCTAGAGCTCTGCAGAGAGGCGCTTTGAAGAGCTGGCTTAGGCTGTCAGAGCCCAGCAGGCCATGCTTGAGTCTTCCTGGAACCACCCAGCGTCTGCTCCCTGTCTCTAGAACAGTGGAGTCGCTGCTGCACACCGCTGGAGCTGGCCTGGGCACGTTCCCTCCCAATGGGGACACAGTCACTCTGTTGGTGCAGGGATTCACCTTTACTAGGGGGAATAAAGACCATACCTGCCTTTCCAAGCAATGCAGGACACTGGCGCAATTCTGAAAAAGCATATGCTTCAGCAGCGTTGTCGGTGAGAGCCACAAACGCCATGTCCATCCTGGTGCTCTACCAGTCGCAGTTGACGGCAAGACTGCGGGAGCAGGCAACAGAAACAGATGCGGGGGAGTTCAGGCATTGACTGGAGTGATGACTGACCTGATGGGGGAGCTAGGTCAGTAAATCAGGGAGGTCTCTGGTGGTGCTCGTGGCTGCCCGCCAACATCTTTGGCTGACCTCGGCCAAAGTTGTGGAGATGGAGAAGGCTGCGTTACTGGATGCCCCAATAACACCTGGGCGACTGTGGATGTGAGCCTTGAGAGGTCCCACAAGGCCACGGAGGTTGCTTCAAAGTTCTCATGCCTTCCTCACAATTGCCAGCACCCTAGGTGGCCTTCCCAGTCAGCTAGGCCTGAATGCCACCCTCCACCTGAGGCCAAGCAAGCAGACAGAGGGAAAGCCGGCGGCAAGGGACCACTGCCAGCTAGGGGTAACCGGTTCTCCAGCTGGAGACTGAGGCCTAGGAAAGATGTGCCCCCTCCCAAGCCCAAGGGAGTCCCTGTAGGGCTCCAGCTGCCACCTTCCCCCCTCACATCCGGACTGACCACTAGACATGACCCATGGCTGCACCCAGGACTCCTGGGTGCTCACAACTATGAGACATGGTTACGCTCTGCAATTTTGCTTGGGCCCTCCGCCCTTCAAGGGTGTGCTCCCTACCATCGTCGGACCAGTGTGCGCGATTCTCCTCCAATAAGAGATCGCCATTCTTCAACAAAAGCACACTGTGCGCTTGGTAAATCCAAGCGATGCCATAAGCGGGTTCTACTCCAGGTACTTCCTGGTGACCCAAGAGGGATGGCAGTTTACAACCTAGTCTGGACTTCAGGGTCCTTAACATGTTCCTCAAATAACATGTTCAACATGTTAACCACACAGCGTATCCTCCAGTCCGTCCAGCCGGACGACTGGTTCACATCGATCGACCTGCAAGTTGCCTACTTCCATCTCCCGATCCGTCCTGCGCACAGAAAATATCTACGCTTCGCCTTTCAAGGCAGTGCGTACAAATTCTGCATTCTGCCGTTTGGCCTCTCGCTGGCACCCCGCATATTTTCCAAGTGGATGGACGCAGCACTGGCTCCTCTCAGGCTGCGGGGTATTCAGATCTTGAACAACCTGGACGATTGGCTAGTTTGCGTGCATTCCAAAGCACTCGCCAAGGCGCACACCAGATAGGTCATAGATTATGTGACGAAGGTAGGGCTCTCCATACATCACCAGAAAAGCAACTTCGTACCGTCAGTCCAGTGTTCCTGGGGATCAAATTGAACTCTGTGAGCATGGTTGCCTCACTGTCAGAAGACAGGATTCAGTTTTTGGAAGTCATGCTCTCCCAGTTCAGGGAGGATGCTCTTCTACAGGTCAGAACTTTTAAAAGGTTGTTGGGGCTGATGGCAGAAGCCTTGAGAATCCTTCCACTAGGGCTACTGAGAATACGCTCAAGGTACACCCGGTCCGCGATCGACAACGGTTGGTGCAAGTTTCCAGACAATGCTGGAAGACATTGGAGTGGTGGCTCCGCCCTGGCAATCTGCGCCTTGGATCTCCCCTCGGATCCCCTCACAGAAGGGAAGTTGTCACTACGGACATCTCCAGCCTGGGCTGGGGAGAGGTCTGGAATGGGAAGGGAATAAGAGGTCAGTGGAAGGGACATTGGCAGCAAGCGCCTATAAATGCCCAAGAACTGCAAGTAGTAGCCCTAGCGCTCTCTTATTTTCACCAGCAGTTAGCGCAGAAACACGTGCTGGTCCGGACGGACAACACGACAGTGGTCGACTACATAAACCACCAAGGCAGCCTGCGCTCACCTGGCCTTCACCATGTGGCACACAGACTCCTATCTTGGACGCACAGAAACTTGCGTTCCATCAGGGCATCCACCTCCCGTGTGTGGCCAGCAGAGCAGCAGACCTCCTGTCCAGAGGAGCTCCAGACAGCTTGGAGTTGAGACTGCACCCTCAGGTTGTGAAACAAATTTGGGAGTGGTTTTGTAAAGTACAAGTCGATCTCTTCGCCACAGCCAAGTCCACTCATTGTGGTTCTCTATGGAAAGAAAAGGGGGTCCCCAGGGAGTAGACGTGCTAGCTCACCCCTGGCCGCAGGAGCTCTAGTAGCTCTACCGCTACTGCCCCTGTCACTAGAGAGGATCACGGTGGAGAAAGCCCAGGTTTGCGGCATGTTGTGCGGCCAACTGTGGTAGTTCCCGCTGTGCAAGGACCTCCTGAGCCAAGTGGGGGGGGGGGGGGGGGGGGATGTTGTGGCACCCGAACCCAGCTCCAACTCTGGGTTTGGCCGTTGAACGGAGCTGTCTGTCCAGACGAGGACTGCCAGACTTAGTGGTAGATATTCTACAGTCTGCTAGGGCGCCTACCACCAGAGCCCAGTTTTCATATAAATGTAAGGTTTTCCAAA
Organism: Polyodon spathula; assembly: GCF_017654505.1. Taxonomy (NCBI): domain Eukaryota; kingdom Metazoa; phylum Chordata; class Actinopteri; order Acipenseriformes; family Polyodontidae; genus Polyodon; species Polyodon spathula. The sequence continues at coordinate 41,675,784 of NC_054538.1, forward strand.
ACTGGTGCATTTCTGGGGGTCACAACCCTGTGACTTGCCCTATTGAGACAATTCTAACCTTCTTACAACACCTGTTTGACGTGGGAAAGTCCGCAACCACTCTGAAGGTCTACTTGGCAGCAATATCAGTGTGCCACGATGAAATTGACTCTGTGTCCCTTGGGACACACTTCCTGGCAGTACAATCTCCGTCCCCCGATGAAAAGCATGGTCCCTAAGTGGAATCTGGAGCTAGAGCTGTGGGTCCTTACAGGTCCCCCATTTGAGCCCATGGCCTCACAGAGCTGTGCCCCGTTTCCCTCAAAGTGGCGTTTTTGTTAGCCGTTACGTCTGCCAGAAGAGTAAGTGAGCTTCATGCGCTGTCAATCGATGACACCTGTATGGCTTTCACTGGTAATGACTCACGGGTAACATTAAGAACTAACTAACTTTTTGCCAAAGGTGTTCTCTTCATTCCATATACACCAAACAGTGGTTTTGGAATCTTTCAGACTTCCCCCGCATGAGTCAGGAGGATCACAGACAGCACACGCTTTACCCGGTCCGGGCTCTGCGCTGTTACCTGGATAGGACAGCGTCCTGGAGACAGTCCTACCAGCTGTTTGTCTGCTACTGGTCCCACTGTAGAGGTCAAGCCCTTTCGAAGCAACGTCTACCACACTGGGTACTGTACACCGTACGCTTGGTGTATGAACAGACAGGCTCCCCCATGCCGGGGGACATTACGGCCCATTCCACCAGGGGCCAAACGACTTTGTGGGCTCTCTTCCATGGCACCTCCTTGGATCCGCTTCGCAAAGCTCCTGCCTGGACAGATAGTTAGACATTTACACGTTTTTACCACCCCGATGTTGCAAACCGAGCAAGGCCCTCCCTAGGATCTAGGGTGCTGCAGGCAGCATGCCCTTAGGCTTCATGAGAGCTCTGGGGAGGCTATCGCCGTGGGGCTGTACTATCGGTAATCTGAAGCCTCAACAGCTTTCGTACAGGTTCCCATTCGGTACTGTCATTCCACTTGAAAGGGAACGTTGGATAATTACCATAACCCTGGTTCCCTGAAAAGGATGACATCCATTACCCTTCAAGGTCATGTCCCCAGCTGACCTTCAGTTTCGAAAATGGCAATATGCTACTGTGAGGACGTCCCTCTTCAGCAGGATGTGGGAGGGACTTCCCCCTCACAGCAGGGCCCTGATAGGGCAGCTTTTTTATGGACTCAGTGATTGACGGGTCAGAGAGGCTTTTTCCATTCGGGAATGGTTGTCATTCTTTTCAGGGAACCAGGGTTATGGCAATTACCTAACATTATTTATCACTTCTCTGAAAAAACAAAAATGATGAGGTAATATACCATATTATACAGTATTTTTTTTTTTGCGTGATATCATTTTGTAGTTTCTTTGATTACATGATGTTAAATAACAGATCTAAAGGATGTTCATATAGTTTTTTAATTTTTTTATTATGTCTCAAGCCTAAAATTCTAGGTGATGCTAAATTTGTGGCCTTAGCTGTATAAGCCCTTCTTTACTAAGCCGATATGTGGATTTCAGTGTCAGATAAATAAATAAAGGGATCCCTGTACCAAAAGAAAGGCACATTTTATATTACATCAAACATGTTTACCAGAAAAACCATTGTATAAGTCGATTGGGCATTTTTTGGGGGCCCTAAAAGGGGGGGATCGACTAATATGTTGGTGCGATGTATGCAGCGGGTTTTCTATTAAACTACTGTACCAGTGCCACAGACAAAAATATACCAATGGAATTAAGTAGGACAGCCAGACAAAAATAAAAAAATAGCTACACAACAGGTTTGAAATTGCGCATTGTTGGCTTTGCCAAAAGCATGGCAATCGAAATGCTGAAAAAAACAGTATCTGACTGGACACAAAAACAAAGAGAAATTTTAAATATGGTGTGATCCCGATGTGAGTGGTGTGGTAATGAATAACTGTCAAGGCAGTATTCCTCCCAAAATATCGAGGTTTATTATAATCAATACAAGAACAGCTGGCCCTCTACCAACAGTGGTATCAGGAGTACACAGTGGTCTTGCAAACCCAAATAAAAAGTACACAATAAATCCCCAATCCATGTCCACTGTGCATGAAACTGTGCTCTTCAAATCCAGGGGATCGTGGTGATTGTCTGTCTGTGTAGTGAAGGAAGTGTTCAGGGGGTGTGCTGGCTCTGTAGTGTCAGCTCCTGGTGCCCTACTTATCCTCTGCAATAGACAAAAACAAACCTGTAATCCAAAACTACAACGCTCCGGCTGTAGATTACGTTCTCAGCACAAAGCGTAGCTGCGTCCCCTTTGTACTACTCAACTCCTCCCTGTAATCAACCTGGCGCCCCGGTGTACCAATCGCTGCCTGGCCCGCAGCTGATCGCATGGGAATCGTTTTGTGTATGTGCAGCTGTGTGCTTCCTCCAAGATGGCCGACTTCCTGTTTCCGTCCAAGGAGGAAAGTGTTTATGGCCCGATGTAAAAAACATTTAGTTTGAATTGAGTACTTTCAATGACTTTAATATATACTATAACTTGTTCTTCATATCAGTGCAGTGTAGTGGTACAAAGTATGTGTGTGGTTATGGTACTGATTAAGAAAATAATGAATGTGTTATTGTGCAGCTGGAAGTTTAATGCAATTGTACTGCACCATATGCACACATTAAGATGTTTTGTTAACTGGTTATTAGATGGTTCACTGTTTAATTTAATGTTTTTTTTTTTTTTTTTTTTTGCTTTTTTAATTGATGCAAGCAACACCGTTTAATATTTTTCTTTAAAATGCAGTTGGAACTATATTGTCCAAGTAGGGTTTTGGAAAGAAATGTTCAGTAATGCAAATATATGTTCTTGAAGTGTTTGGGTAGTTGATAAGCTAAACTAAAATAGGTTAATACAGATGTGATGTTGGATGTATAACTTGATTGTACTTACTGGTGCTCTGTTAATGATTACTTTTTAAATCCATTCAAGTACCACTTATCAGTGGTTTACACTGTTACTACTGGTAATAGTGCTATACCTATTTGTATAGGTATAAATGGACTTAAAAAACAGAATATAGTTTCTATTAGCAGTTTAAAAACAACACTGCAGAATTATTAATGGAATAAAATGTTGCAAACAAGGGTTATTTCGAAACTAAACATGTGTATTTTTTATTTATTGGTGTTGAACATGTAGGAGGAAAAAAAGTATTTCAAACACACACAGTTTTGTCATAAAAATTAAGTCTCAAAAAGGGGGGAGCGACTTTTATGCCAGTGCGATCTATAAAATACATTTTTAGATTAAGTAAAAATAAATCTCATGTCTTTTTGTGCACATTTCAAACTGGCGGGTCATGAATTTAAGATGTCGATATTGCTGCATAGGCACAGAAAAGTGTAATTGCATGATAATGTACTAGTAGTTGTTTATAGTTAAAGCATATGAACTGAAATTGTATTGCGTTAAACTGAAATTCAAAGGTATATGATTAAAAAGTTTATTTTAAATGTAGGGCCCATGTATATTGTGCAAGACTTTATTAACACGCATCTGATCCTAAACATGACGGACATAAGAAATGTACTTAAAGTTTTCAGATGTACTAGTCATTTCAGAGAGAAAATGCAGCTGCATCTGCCAAAAACTATAAGCGAATAAATGCTTAGAACAGGCAAGCGTACTAAGTTGCCTTATCCTTCACAGTATTAAATTAATCCACTTGAACAGGATCATCACAAATCTGATTTGGTAAGCTGTAATCAGGATCTTGTTTAGTCTGATTTGGCAGAGGATACACCTGTGATGATTAACTTCTGGACCGCTGCAATCAGGATTAACAGGTGTACTATCTTTAGTCCAATCAAGTGGACTAAACCTTCTTAATCCACTAGCTGTTAGACACACTAAATTGACAAAATTTGGTACTCTGCAACTGACCCACTGTTACCTGCATGCAAATACTTGCACACAACAAACATTCATGGAACCTGCACAACACACAATGCTAGTTTTAAACTGATATTATTATTATTATTATTAATTATTATTATATAATAATAATAATAATAATAATAATAACACAACTACTACTGATGATGACTATTAAGATAATAATATATATATATATATATATATATATATTATATATATCTATATATATATATTATATAGACAGAACCCTTTGCTTATTGCATATGCAATTTTGATATAAACAATACTGCATTCAGTTTCATTAACCAGAAAGCAGGATTTGAATCTATGATCAAACTTGCCAATGTCATGTTTCATATATACTTACTAATACCAGATTTTCTTCTTGTAGGCTTTGGAAATATTTCCCCACATACTAGAGGCGGGAGAATATTCTGTATCATCTATGCCTTGCTGGGAATTCCACTCTTCGGGTTTCTTTTGGCTGGAGTTGGGGATCAGCTGGGGACAATTTTTGGAAAAGGAATAGCCAAAGTTGAAGACATATTTGTTGTGAGTATTACTTTAACATCCATTGGTTTATATGTAAATGTAATTTTCAAAAAAGGTACGAAAAGGCATGAGGGAATATAATAGGTAATAGTTTATTTGTTTTTGTTTGGCGATTTTGAAGGGGTTTGAATGATCTTCCACAAAGTCACAAATCCATTATTATTGTTCAGTCAATATTTCATTAATTAGGAAAGGAAATCCATATGATTTAGAATATTTATTTCAAACTGATTTAGACTATTCATTACAAATCTGGTTAGCAAACTACTGCATTAAAAAGCACCAATCAATCTTTTAAATTACATTACAGTAGTGTTCCCTTCCCTACGGCTCTGTCTATATTAAATATCAGTTTTATATTATTTGATTTCATATATAATGTTAATAATAAAACTGTACTTTACAGTGTCTTTAATTCTTCCTTTAAGGAAACTATCCCCCAGTTTATGTTATGTTTGACCGAAACCATCTCGGATTAGAAGTAAAAAAGAATAGTTCTCTAGTGTCCTTTACTGTGATCAGTTAAGCCCAGCATACACAAAGAAACAGGTTAGTATGTTATATAGATGTGGTCCATCTATTTACATTTCTGAATATGTCCAAACATTAGGTTATTAGTTTCTTGAAATAGAAATGTAACCATTACTGAATGGGTTGTTACCGCCTAAAGACCCAAAACCTGAATATTCTATACCAAAGCTGCTCAGCTGAGCCTGTGATGCAGTCATGGCCTGTCCCTGAGGGCATAAAATGACAGCGCTTGCAAACCTCAGCGTCATTTTTCCTTCAATCACGCAGCGACCTTGAAGGTTATTGGTTACATTTGTATTTCGGGGAACCAGGGTTATGATTATAACCTAATGTTCCCATTCAAGTACGAAATGTAACCATTACCTATTGGACGAGCATACCAAAGCCTTCGCAAGGGCAATATTACAGAACTACTGGAATGCTCCAAAACTAAGCTAAGGCTGCCTTGTGCGTTACCATTAGAAACTATAGTAACAAATAGCTAGGGATAAAAAATTTAGGGAGAAACTTGACTTTATTCCTGTGTTGTAAGGGTCAGCTCGGAAGCCATCCTTAACACTAGTTCTAAAACCAGGGTTTTGAGGGTCCATGGTGTAAGTCTGTAGAACCTAGTAAAGGTGAAGCAAAGTAGTTTGAAGATTAGGAGATGAGGTCTGTCTCTCTGTGTCTTGGAACTGCTGTATATGCGATCCGCCCTTTCTGTTTCTATAGGGCTCTGGGTGGCTAAAGTAGGGAGCCATTTTGGAAGGTCAGCTTGAAGAAATTAAATTGCATCATTTCTCTGCCCCTTCAGAAAGCCCCATCAAGCAGAGATTAGATCTCTTGTTTTGGACCTCAAGTTCAGCCAGAGAGGACTGTAGAGAAGAAATATCCTGTATAGCAGCTTTGTTGTCGTTCCTGTACTGCCACTGCAATGTTTTCATAATGTCAACTCTCCTATTGAGCATCTGCATCGTGGTGGCGATCACATCTATTTTGTGTTCTGCCTCCAGCAAGTTACTACGTACAGAGTCCATGTCAGAGCGTAGGGCCCGATATCGACAATAAGACCAGACGTGAATTCCTTCAGCTCACCGATGCCCTTGAGAGCATGCCACCCATCACCTCCTTCAGCACACGGATTTGTGAGACAGAGATTTGTTGAGATTCTTCTATCTGCAGCTCAGAAGCTGAACCCGACGTGTGTATGTCCTCCATTCTGAGTTTCTTTCCCCTAGTTTGGTTCAACGGAGAAGGGATATTTGCATCCATTGTATCTGCCACTCGTTTGACAGGGGTTTGCATTAGAAAAAAAGAAAGAAAAATGTTGCTTATACTGCATTTTTAAAAGAATATAGATCAAGAAAAAGTTGAAAAAAAGAATTACACACCTTTCACAATAAATAGCTGGTTTGGGTCAACCTTGTGTGTGTAAGCTACACATTCCAAAAGAAAATGAATTGCACACAAATACCTCAGCCTGGTACTAGCCATGGTGATGAGGATGCTCAGAAGCAAAAACTGAAATTAACAAATATGGAATTGGAGATTTTGGTACAAGCAGTACTTGTAACACATGAAGATGTGTTACAAGCTTGAAATACATCACCAGGACAAATAAATAAAATATGGAATGTGCGATGGCTTCTTAATAAACAAATGTACTACTTCAGAGTTTGTAGTCTAGGTTGCTTATACATTACGACGCATCAGCCAGTTACTGTGCTTCGCATGTTAGTTCAACGTCTTGTTTCGTATACAATAATTCCAGACTTTTCAAACTTCAGAAACAATAAGCTTTATTTACTTACAGTCATGGCAGTCAAACTGGTGGATAATCCTTCCATTGTTGTAAAGCAATATGTTCAGCAGCAATAACTGCATACAGCTTTATACAAACAGTCTTCAGTTTAACTACGACTTATATCTTCTTAAAGTCATATGCAGTTACAACTCTCCTATTTCTTATATTTGTCTATATTTCTTACTCTGTATGATTTTAAAGCATATCTGTATGGTATATATAGTCAAAAAACTGTACTTGCTCTTGGTACAAACTAACTGTGTCCTCCGTCCTTTTTTTACCATTTTCTTTCCAACTCGAATTTAACAATAGTGCTTGAACCAGTATTGTTAAATATCAGAATGCCATATTACAAAAAATAAATTCTGTAGCCATATAATAATGGTGGAGGATGAGCCCTCATTGTATATGAGACTTTTTCTTTAGTGCACCTCAGAATATCATTCCATCTTTTCTTAATGCCCTCCACCGTTCTTTTGCCTAATTTACAAACTGACTTGATCAGAAGGATTAAAAAATGAGCACTTTCCAAAATGTTATTAAATGTTTATTTGTGCTTGAAAACAATGTATCCTTCTTGCTACAGACAAGTCTCCTTCATCATCTTGTCTTTTATATAGCCTACTGTCTGACTGTGGCAAATGAACACTTGCTTTTCAGAGTTCTTACAATAATCACGCAAATACGAGGTCTGCAATTACCGGCAGCTTTAATAAATTAGATAGAATATTTAACCCTTAACTGTCCATTTATTCAGCACTTGAGACACGTCAGGTTCAATTTATTTTCACAGACGCTGTTTATTTTACACGTGTTGTTTAAAATATTTTCAGAGTAAAACAGGTTTAAAAGGCACTGAATTGCAAAAGTACACTCAGTACTGCATCTCCAGCCAAACCTCACTGTATTTTTCACATACCTCTTTGTAGACATGCATACTGATAAATCCTCTTCTGATCACTTGTTTTATCACCAAACTCCTCAATAATTTTCTTAGCTGCTTCTGCATCCAGTGCTCAATCTCCTTTGTATGTCCACGTTATCTCTGTGGTGCATGGGGCAATAAGATATGCCCCTTTTTTTCGGCTTCATACGGCTCCTATCGGTCTCACTCAGCCATTGAAAGGTTTTGCAGAGAAAAAACGACTAGAGACCTGTGTCTTTTTGATGATGTTGGACATTGGACTGGACAGGGAAAACTGTAATGTCGGACCTGGTCCGACATAGGACCGGAAAGGGTTAATAGACCTGATTTGCAAAATCCCCTCCCAATTTTTGCAGTTTTGTTCAGAAATGCTCCACAGTTATATATACATATACAGAATTACATATGCATCAGGGGCTAAAGCGCACAGAGACATTGCCCCCGCAAATCACATATTAATTGCATGTTTATGTATTTATCCTTTTATAAATCTGGGCCTCAGTGTCTGTGCGACCATCTTCAATTAGCTCCACCTCATTTTTTATGTGCAATACCCTTCTTTGCTGGGTACCGTTTGAGAAAAGCAACACTGTTACCGAAAACCTCTTTGTTAGAGTTAGATTATGAAGTCACAAGGGCAAAATGCACAAAATCTGTTCAACTATCACATGTAACTTCAGCCATGTACAGTAGCTGCAAAACAAATACAATATGAATGAGCTTCGTATTTTTTTTTTGTCGGATGTGTTGAATCAACCCTATGTTTAATTTGTAGCCATTGTCATGTCTTTGAATTGTGGTTATTAACTATTTAATCCATTGATCTCGTGGAGAGATTCTCAATTGACATTCTTTTTTTTTTTTGTTTGTAACAGGCAGACAATTGGAGGGTGATATTTAACCAAATAGAATAGATGAAGTGGTATAATTTCAACTACCTGCTTGACATTCTCACTCGCATCTCCATAGCAGAGGAGTGAGGGAAGTAGTTTATGGTAGATGAATGCAGGATTGATCCTGGGGCTGCATGCTTTAGCTAATTTCACTGTTATAATGCCGTGGATTTTAGTGGTGGCTTTGAAATTACAAGCAGTGTAGCTGAGCACAGGAAGAATACTGCATTAGGAACACTTTTTATTCAGGAGCCTTGTCTGAGAAAATGAACTGTTTTAACATTTTGCTCCCATATCTGGTTTATTTTACTAACGGCTGCTTTTTACAATGTGCGTTTTTCACTCTTCAGTCCAGTACAGTATCTAATACTGGAACCACAAGCTAAAATTTGCATTCTTGTATCTAGCATTCTGAGACTACCTTTCGTTGTCATCCAATATACTAGGATATACCTGACCCAGTTTATAATATGTTGGTAAAAACTGTTTGCAGACATCATTTTTTAAGAGCTGAGGAGCAAATTACTGTCAGCGTTTTTACTGCTTACAGAGCAACACAATTCAGAGATTATTTCCTTTTGTCGTCAGGACCACAATGAGATTTTTGCCAAGCTATACAGTGCCATGAAAAAGTATTTGCCCCCTGTCTGATTTTCTGCATTTTTCACATTGAATTTGGTCAGATCTTTTGTGGGTTGTAGCAGTATATAGAGGGATTCTGAGAGAAAAAAAAAAATGACACCAAAGTTTGGTGCTTCTTTCATTTGTTTGGTGTGCAAGGTATTCAAACATGCAATTGTCAGGTGTGAAAAAGTTATCGCCTGTCACAAAGACGGATGTAGTGGGTGACGTCAGGCCAGAAACAGGAACCAGGAAATTGGTTTCGCTCAGCTCCACCCAACTCAATCTAATAATGAACAGACAGAAAATAAAAGGTTGTAAAGACAAACAAAACACAGGACACGGCACTTTTGCCAAAATAAATAGACAAACAAAACGGACTATACAGACAAACACGGAGAGCTGATATTTTACAGATTACTTTGATTATTACCTCAGTCTCCAGATCACACAGTGTGATCTTTATTCTTGTAGGCCTAGTTCGTTCACAAGGTTATATTTGAGCAACTAAAAATTCCAAGAAATCATGTTTTCTAAGCTGATTTCGCAATGAAACAGTATTTTATGACAGGCAGAATTTTCCAATCTCGCTGCAATTTTTATTTCTTTTTTTAGTTTAAAGAAGCTTTTTTTGTATAATATGGTGTACTACATCAGAAAGGACTTTGGTAGGCCAAAGAAAAGTTTTAAACATACACACCGAGAAAAAATAACTGGACCTTCCTGATGCTCCATTGCTTTCTACACTTTTGTGTGCTGGAAAGGAAACAAACATTGGAAGATCCTTTTCCTCAACCAAAAGTAAAACATCATGAACTGTGACAAAAATGACATCTCTGGTGGCTATAGTACTTTTGCAGGAAGGCATGGGAAAACTTCCAAAGCAGCTGGAGCTGCATTGGAGCGGCCAGTGTGGAGCTGGAGCTAGCAAAGCCGGAGCACGGCCTACGTTAGGGGTGTGTGTGTGTGTGTGTGTGTGTGTGTGTGTGTTATAACAAACATTTAATTTATTTTGAAGTAAATTAAACAATGTTTGTGGAATACCACTCACTACCCAACATTCAGATAACAAGCTCATTATTATTATAATAAGTTGTCGTAGTAGTCATTGTAGTATTGTTGTTGTTACAAACTTTAAATAACCAGTATACCATAAATAAATAACCTGCTTCAATATTTGACAGTTGTTAAATTGCATTCATTTATTCATACAAATACTGCATTAACTTTTTTCTTTGTTTAACGAAATTGGTACTTTTTACATGATAGTAATGGTATCTAGTGAAGGGGTGTGGCAGGGCAGAGGAAAAGCCCTGCACATAATTTAGAGGGGGCAGAGCAAAGCCCTGCATAGAAAAAGAATGTATTGTTTGGAAATGGGTGAATTTGTGTGTGCATTTAAAATAATGGTTTGTGTATTGTTTTAGGTATTATTTGAATGCATTTTGTGTTGATTTTATAAAAAAAAAAAAGACTTTATTATTGTGTGGTAGCGTGGATGGTGTTAAAAGCCCATCCACTAAACTTGTGCAGAATGTGACCATCTCTGGCCTGATTCATTTATTGTTAATCCAGAGGTGGTCGCATGTATAAAAACCCAGCAGCTTCTATGCTCAAGGAGGGTGTTCAGAGGCCAGAATGAGAGCAAGTGGAGAAGATCTAAAACAAAAGTAAAAAAAGAAAACGATTGCTACTCGTACTGGGAAGCTTCCCAGCACCATACTGGTTAGAATTATTCTTTGTCAGTTTGTTTTGGCCCTCGAGCCATTTTGTTTGTTTTTGTTAAAAGCTTTTGTGTATTCATTAATAAATACGTCGCAGCGCTTCCCTACACCAGCATTATTGTCTGTGTACTTCCTGTCCTGACAGCACCACCCTCGACTACCCTGTCACAAGGGGATTTCAACTTTTATTTGAAACTGTACCTATTACACAAGTACCTACTGATGATGATAGATAGCAACATTATATCACATTAAGCATACAAAATAACAAAGCTTTACAAATCATTAAATTAATGCAATTTGTAAAACTTCAACACCTACAGTTAGGTGTAATGAAATACTGTAATTAAACGCACCATATACCAAACTTTGAAAATTAAAGACAATTCAGTACAACTTTGGCACATTTCAGAACTCTAGCAATCATTAAGCTTCAAAAATTCAGTAAAATGTTTCTATAGTTTGATATTTGCTGTTAAGGCATTGTAATAACGTGCAATTGAAATGCAATAAAATAACAGTTCTTAGCTGCTCAGTAGCATAGACACTATCTCCAGCCCTTACTGATGAAATAGAAGAAAAGAACGAGATTAAAGTTTGAATTTGCTTAACTGCAACAATTTAAAACCTGACATGACACGTAAGTGTCTATGAAAAAGTAAAATAAAAATGTGGTCACGGACAGATGAGATCCTGGTAAAACTGTTGGCATTTACAAGAATAGCGTTGTTTAAAAATGTTCCCTTAACTTATTAACACCTGCATTTAAGTATTGATTTTTTTTTTTTTTTTTATGTTTAATCAAGAAACCGCATTTGCTCAAATACAGGCAAATGAACAAAAAATAGCAACTGAAAAATATTGCTTCCTTCGATGCAGTTTTCATAAGACAAATAAACATTCCAGTTAATTGTAGAACTGCAGATATACACTGAATGTCTCCTCTGTCTCCTTTTTGTCAATATATATATATATATATATATATATTATATATATATATATATATATATATATATATATATATATATATATATATATATATATATATATCATTAAAACACAAACACATTTTGTGGTTTTAATTTTAGCTGCAGGAGTTGGTTGCCTAGTTACTAAATGCAGCAGAGTAGCACACGTAATGAAGCAAGGGAAAATCATGGGTAAAAACAGAATCAGAGTTTCCTTAATGCAATCCCAAAATCTGGATTCGGGAGCTGAATTTACCATACCTGGGATTGCGACCACTAAATACATCACACGTAGTTCATCACATGATTATAGGTGAACTCGGTTGATTAAAGATCAGATAATTGACTCCCCACTGTATTCAGGAGTCTCTTTGGAAACACTTGTATTCACTTCCTATTCGGCAAGGTCATTATAAATAGTAGAAAAGAGTCTGCACTGTAAATGTTTATCACATTCTCATTTACTCCCTACCTCAGCATAATTATGTGGGCATTTAAAAAGTTTACAATATCAAAACCATTAAGCTCAAGATTAAGCTATAACTAACAATGAAACTTTTTTTTGTTTTAATTAAATCTAGCATAAAAATTATCCAAAGGGTCTCTGTACAACTTTGTCACTTTGCACTTTCTTCCTTCGTTTTCGTTTTGCAAGTAAAAAATGTATCCATTTCAAACAAAGAAAACATTCAACCAGCCCCTATTGCTACTACAAAAATGCAGCCACGGTAATAAATAAAACCAAAAAAAGTATTGAGATTACTATTAATGTTTACTGGAGCATTTATACTTCTATAAAAATGCAGAAACACTGCACTTCACTGATATGACAAGTTGAAAACAGCAAAGATCATGAGCAGTTTACTTTGAGCTGCTAAACAAACATTAAATAGTTATACACAGTGTTTTAGATAATACCATTAGAAAATCATTTTCTTTTACTTTCATTTTTATTTGTGAATTTCCAAGTCATTCTGGATACCCCGACCCTTAGAAATACCCCCGGTTAAAAACCCCTGATCTAGTGCAGACGAGAAAAAAAAAAAAAAAAGTTTGGCAACGAGACAGTTATGGCTATTTTTTTCTGTTGTAAAAATATCCACTGAACTTTATGCAATATCATCACCTTCTAAAGCATTCATTTTTCTATGGATCTTTTGCATTTTGTGATAATTCTGAATTTCAAAATCCATCAACTAGCCTTTTATGTCTTACTTTGATATATCCATATCCATGCTTTAACACCCTAGGTTATTTATTTATTTATTTATTTATTACTTGAAAAGAGAACCACTCCAGTTTTAAACCATACATATTTTTAGCTACTTTAAGTGCCCCTTATGTTTCGCAAACTAGAAGCCAGGAGCTTGGTTCGTTATTGCGAGATTGTAAGCTCAAATACGAAAGTTTTTTCAACCAGTTATCACCAGGGATCCTAGTTTTCCACAATACAAAAAAACTGAAATTCCCAGATTTAAAAAAAAAACCAACTGTTATTCCGCAATTAATATACAAGGCTAAAATTGGGTGCGTGAGTAAAATTGGAAGAAGGGGGTATCCACTGTTCCAACAGTCAGCCACTATGAAAGCCACCCTCCTCTCCATTGTCTTTAACACCACAATTCGCCCAGATACCTGTATTGTGGAGCTCGGCCACTTTGCCACCACATTTGTAATTTGGAGTCTGTGGTCGCATGTTTGCACATTTAATGAATTGTATCCTTTGCGACATACAGAACCGTGAAAAAGTATTTGCCCACTGTCTGATTTTCTGCATTTTTGTATATTTTTGACACTGAATGTTATCAGATCTTCAACCAAAATCTAATATTAGATAAAAGGTACCCTGAGTGAACAAATAACACAAAATTGATACTTATTTCATTTGTTTATTAAAGAAAGTTATGCAACACCCAGCCCCCTTGTGAAAAAGTAATCGTCTCCTTAGACTCAATAACTGATTACGCAGCAATAACTGCAACCAAATGCTACCTACAATTATTGATCAGTCTCCCACAGCGCCGTGGAAGAATTTCGGTCCACTCCATGTAGAACTGCTTCAACTCTGTGACGTTTGCGAGTTTAAGCATAAACTGCTAGTTTCAGGTCCTGCCACAACATCTCAATGGGGTTTAGATCTAGACTTTGACTAGACCATTCCAAAACTTTAAATGTATTGTTCTTCAACTATTTCATTTGATCGTGGCATTGTGCCTCTAGAAACTGTGTGCTGACAACTTCACTCTGATGGTAAGCGCCAAAGTTAGTCAGATTTATATTATGCAGGGCTGGCCCAAATCAGGCCTGAATGTTAACCAAAGTGTTCTAACAGCTGACGCTAATTATCCCTTTAATTGGGTTGAGTTAACTAGGGGGAGGGGGCAATAACTTTTTCACACCTGAAGATTGCATGTTTGGTTACCTTCACACCAAATAATTGAAAGAAGCACCAAACTTTGGTGTCATTTTTTCTCTGACTCCCTCTATATACTACTACAACCCACAAAGATCTGACCAAATTCAATGTGAAAAATGTAGAATATCAGACAGGGGGCAAATACTTTTTCACAGAACTGTATATAATGGTAATCTTCTCTTGGTGCCTTTATTTTAATTTTTGTAACATCTACTGCCATAACATGGATTAAAAGCCTTCCTTAATGGGTTGTAGCTCTCATACAGTTGGCTACTTAATGTACTGTGAATCCTTTTTTTTTTTTTTTTTTTTTTTTTTTTTTTTTAAGGGCAGTGGTTACATTTTCTATACTGTGGCTATGCCCTGCTCATCACCAGTGTGTCACCCAATACATTTCAAAATGAACTGCTGGCAAGGAATCTTAAAGTAACTAAGATACTGGGCATGATGTCTCTGTTTGCCTGCTCACAAACAGAAAAGTTTAAAAGCTTTTGGATATCCTCCCTCTTCAAGTGGTAATTCAGTATAATTTCTTGATCAGAAAGGATACCAAAGATGCTGCGCATACATCTTCTATTAATTTCTGTGAGCTGATGCCCTCTGTCTCTGTAATTGTCTCTGCCAATGTCTTAAACACACAGCATGCATTAGAGCAGCCATGTTACTCAAAGTTCAAATGCAGGACATGACTGTGATCCACTTGTCGCATTTATACATCAGGTAAATTGGTGTAGGTAGAATACAACAGGTAATACGATCGAGTTGCGTAAGCAACATTATACAGAAATTCTAGTGCAGTTTATTCTGCTTCCGAGATTGTATTGGTATATACAAATGAGCCCCAGGTCTACTCGAGAAATATCCCATATTGAAGCATGTCTTTGTGTATGTTGGGCTTTACAGTATTGCAGACACTGAACACAAGATTGGAGTAATACATATCAAAACTTATTAAGTTGGAGCTCAGTAGCTTTTTTTATTTCTTAGTTGTAATTTGGTATTTTGGGAGCTAAAATATATTGTGCTTCTCTTGAAACATTAACAAAATGACAGGTGATTATTAAATGACGTTAAGCTAGAAACATAACATAACATTGAAACATACTGTGTGACCCACTATTGCTTTGCAGAAATGGAACGTGAGCCAAACCAAGATACGTGTGATATCTACCGTCTTGTTCATCCTCTTTGGTTGCCTGCTGTTTGTAGCCATCCCTGCAATCATATTCCAACATATAGAAGGCTGGAGTACCCTTGAGTCCATCTATTTTGTTGTTATCACCTTAACGACTATTGGGTTTGGTGATTTTGTAGCAGGTAAGGAGAACACTTCATGAAATAACCTTTGTTATGTAACCTGTAATTTAAACAATTGTTATTGTAGGGGAAATTTAAAAAATGTGTTACCTGTGACCAGTGGCAGTCATTTTGTTACCAAAGTCATATGCCTCATCCTGAACTACCATTGTCTATGTCACTAAAACAAAATATTAATATACAGTGGTGACACTAAAAATTATTTTGTCAGATAACTTGCATTTTAATAACCACCATTGTATATACATGGAGAATTGTGAGGGTCTGGAATCAACTCCCCAGTAATGTTGTTGAAGCTGACACCCTGGGATCCTTCAAGAAGCTGCTTGATGAGATTTTGGGATCAATAAGCTACTAACAACCAAACGAGCAAGATGGTCCGAATGGCCTCCTCTCGTTTGTAAACTTTCTTATGTTCTTATATATTACAGTAATGCATAAAGGACAAAAGCAACATTAGTTGATGTGATCATATAATATAGTAATAATGCACTAACCCTATTTTATTATTTATTAAAAATCCTTATACTGTTGACAGCTTTAAAATGATTTATTTTAGTGCTTCTAAATCAACCAGTCGAAAGAGATCAAATGCCAAAATGAGAAAGGATGTAATAGAATTGGTAACAGGAAGAAAATGGATTCACTCATGAATGATAAGAAAGTCATGAAAATTTAAAAGGGTGAAAAGTCTAATCTCCATTTCCAATATTGTAAGTCCAACAGAATGACTGCCAACAAATATGAATTGAGCTGCAAGATGCAGCATTTGTTTTTGATATCAACATAATCTCCATATATTAAACTCATGATTTTCAAAACTTGATTTGTTTTATATATTTAACACATCATTCTATGACTGTTTATGGATCCAGAGCCCTGAGGGGATATACGCTTTAAAACATACAAAAAACATACAAAACCTGCAAAGGGGTACAAAACAAGTCTCACTATTGCCCTTGTACTATTCTCACTACAGGCTTCTTCATCACTTCATTACCACTTCAAAAGGCACATATATTCTAATGTCTCCGCACATTAGAGAAAGATTCAATTGTGCAACCATTTTGAAAAGAATGATTTTACCACAGCTGTATCTGATTTTTTATTGTTTAGGTGGATCGGAAACGGAATACCTGGATTTCTATAAACCGGTTGTGTGGTTTTGGATCCTGGTTGGCCTTGCTTACTTTGCTGCTGTTCTTAGCATGATAGGAGACTGGTTCCGCGTGATATCTAAGAAAACAAAAGAAGAGGTATGTTGGCTGTTACGTTTTGCAATCAAATGTGTGCCATAAGTTAAAGGGATACATTATTTCCCACATAAAGACGATCTATTGAATGTACTGTAGTATTTACTGTAGTTTGTACCTATGGTATTTGTGCAGAATCTATAGAATTCTATAATACCCATTGTAGTACTGGTGTATTGTAGTATATATGATAGTTACTATAGTGATATAGTATATACTGTTGTACTGTACTGTTGTAGATCCTATGGTACCTACTATAAAGGTGTACTAATTTTTTATATATATATATATATATATATATATATATATATATATATATATATATATATATATATATATATATATATATATATATATATATATATATATACACACAGACTAATACCTTATGGAATTGTTACAGAAAAAACATTTTTGTATTGATAACGTCGTAGTGAGTGTATATATATATATATTCATATATATATCTATATATATTATATATATATATTATATATATATATATATATATCAATTATTAGTTAATTGATAGTATTTAAATTTCACAAAAAACATGAATTAGTTAAATTGTAATTCATGATTGATAATTTATTTCTGATTCCTCTCAGTTTCTTAGAATTTTTGAACAACTGCATCATTTCTGTCTTCTCAATTTCTGATTTCATCTGTGACTCAATTTCTGAAAATTGTTGATATATTGTAGCTGAAAGTGAACTAAGATATGACATTTTAGCATGATTGCATACAATGGGGAAAATAATTGAGAATAATTATATTGAGTCCAAAATACCTTTATTAATACTAGTTAAGTATAAAAAAAGAACCCAAGGGTGATATTATAAATAACTAGTGGCTTACCTGAATAAGTCCGGGTAAACTGAAGGACGGATGGTCAGCTGAATCGAGGCAGGTGATAGAGAACAATGGGGACTGGGTCTACGAGAAGTGGGACAGAGAGAAGACACGGACCTGGAGTTGGAGGAGCCCGAACATCTTGAGGCCAAATGCGAGGAGCCTGAAAGTCAAGCACCCAGAAGGGGGAACTTGGTCCGTCCAGCACCCAGAAGTGGGGAGTCGGTAATTCAACAGCCCAAGATGGGGAAGCACAGAGGTCCAGGGCTGAAGGCACCTGCAGGGGAAGATTACCTGCTGTTCCCGCCTCCACCAGCAGAGGGAGAATGTCTGCTGGTTCCACCTCCACTGCTGTGGTAGTACTGCTTGCCATTCCCGTCGCCACCAACAGAGTAAGCGTGCCTGCTAGTCCCACCACCACCAAGAGGAGAGGAGCAGGAGCTGCCTCTGCCTCCACCACCAACATCACCAACCTGGGATGCTTGCACGTCACCGCCCGGGTGTGCCTGCTACTCCGCATCGTCCGGGGTTTCCTGCTGCTCTGTTTTGCCAGGGGTCACTGTCTGGCTTGCCTCCTCTGGGATTGCTGGCAGTTTTGCTTCGCCTAGGGTTGCTGCCATCTCTGCTTCGCTTGGGGCCGATGCCAGCACTGCGTCGTCTCGAGACGCTGCCAACTCTGCTTCGGGGCAGGAAATACTGTGGTCGGAGCCCCAACAGGTGGAGCTGCAGGCTACGAAGAAGTGGGGAGAGGTCCGGAGACCCCCTCCATCAGCAGCAGTGATTGCCTTGGCTGGAGGAGCCAGCCTGTGCACGGTCAGCCTGGCCATGGTTAGTGTTGGGTTGGGAGGAGGACCTCCCACCATGGCTGTCACTCATGGACCAATCGGTGCCCCTGTTCCTGGGCCGGAGCATTGACTGGGACTTTGGGTCTAAGCGGAGAGGTGGCCATTGGGGCCGGGGGGTTATGTGGCAGGGCGGTAGAAAAAGGGGCACATATACCATACCAGTCAAAAGTTTGAGTACACCTGCTTGAAACCAGGTTTTTCATGATTATCTATGCTTTTAACTGTATAAACTTGTCTATAAACGCTTAATATTTAATTATATGATGTGTACTTATAAGCTGATAATCACAAGTGAATTGCATTCACAAATTTAATTTTTAAATGAAAATGTAAATCTTGTCAATTTCAATGAAATGATTACAGTCTGAGGCCCAAGTCAGTCAAGTCTGAAATGTGTATAACATGACGTTAGAACACTGGCCTAAGTATAAAAGTGTCTGTTACATGTTCTGAGTTAACTAGCATATTACCCAATTAACCTTTTGTCACCAATTATTGTTAACAGGTGAGGGTCCATGATTACTATAAATATAGGTAGCATAGGCACAAGTTTGTCATTCCTGAATGTAAGGGAGCAGAAAATGGCAAAATACGCTCAGTTAAGCAAAGAAAAAGACAGTCTGTAATTTAAGAAATGAAGGTCAATCTTTAAAACAAAATCGCAAAAACTTTGCAAGTGTCTAACTGCTGTGGCCAAGACCATCAAACGATTTGAAGAAACTGGCACTCATGAGGACCGAACAAGGTCAGGTAGGCCAAGGGTGACCTCAGAATCAGAGAACAAGTTAATTCGAGTCACAAGTCTGTGAAACCAGCGATTAACAGCCCCTGAAATACAAGCTCAGCTAAATGCTACTAGAAGTACAGATGTTTCAACATCAACTGTTCAGAGGAGATTGCATGAAGCTGGCCTAACTGGAAGAATTGCTGCAAAGAAACCATTGTTAAGAGTGCAGAATAAGAGGAAGAGACTTGCCTGGGCCAAAAAATACATAAACTGGACGTTTGAGGAGTGGAAGTCGGTCTTATGGACCGATGTGTCAATTTGAAATATTTGGGTCCAACCGCAGAGTATTTGTAAGACGCAGAGAGGGTGAGTGCATGAGTTCTGCATGTGAGGTTCCCACTGTCAAGCATGGAGGAGGCAGTGTCATGGTCTGGGGTTGCTTTGCTGGTGACAGAGTTGGTGGTCTTTACCAAGTCCATGGCAAGCTCAACCAGCATGGTTGGTTGTGCAGTCCTTTATTCTTCAGCAAGATAATGACCCAAAACACACCTCAAAGTTGTGCAAGAACTATCTGGCGAAGAAGGAAAGTGAAGGACAACGTAAGGTTGCGAATGCAACCCCAGTTCTCTGAAAGAGAAAATAGCCATCAACTAATGGGTATTGCTGTCAGGTCAGAATTATGCTGAGCTTAATATAAAAGTTGCCTTTAGGCCTCCGTAGCTCCGATGTCAGCACCCCGCCCCTCGGGTGCTGAATGAATATGTAGAGAGTAGGAAGCCCAGTCTCTTTTGCTTTAGGCCGCAAGGGCTACTGAAGCGACCTCGCTGCTTGATGGCTATTTTCTCTTTCAGAGAACCGAGGTTGCATCCACAACCTTGCGTTCTCTTTCAATTCTAAAATAGCTATCAACTAATGGGTACTGTATACCAAAGCAGTCGAGAGGGAGACCATGCGGCAGTAGGACAGGATCGGTCTACATTTAAAAAATACACGGAACAGCGCCTCAGCGTGTGGTTCGAAAGACATATGTCCTAACGCTGTTCTATGAACAGATGGTCTTTAACAGTACTAAATCGTACCGGGATACTCTTACCTCATGGGTAACGCTGGAAAGCATACTCAAAGAGTACAGCCGTCTAATCCAGACTAACACCAAGTGGTCTCTTCCACTGGTATAATAGAGTTCAAGACCAAAGCTCCAAAGAGTGGAGCAGAGGAATCCAGCACATTCAGTCTGTAGAACCTCATGAAAGTGTGTGGCGTAGCCCAGCTAGCCACAGCACATATTTCAGACACTGGGACAAGAGGGCCCAGGACGTCGCAGTACCCTTGGTAGAATGCGCCTTCAATTGCCCCGGAGGGGAAAAGCCAGCAGATTCATAAACCAGAGCAATGGCGTCCACTACCCAATGGGACAGGCGCAGTTTAGACAATGCCTGACCCAGTTTCCTAGAACCATAGCACACAAACAACTGTTCGGTGTGTCTGACACTCCTTGTACAGTCAATATAGCACCTCAATGCCCGCACCGGGCAGAGTATGTGCAACCGTTGGTCCTCCAGAGAAGAGAGGGGAGGAGGATGGAATGCCATCAACTGCACAAATTGGTTCATGTGGAACGGGGATATTACTTTCGGGTGTCGAGTCGAGTCTGGTCGCATGGAGACTCTAGACCAGTCTCCAGGGAAGCGAGTGCAAGAAGGGTGCACTGAAAGTGCATGCAGCTCACTCACCCGTTTTGCTGAAGCAATTGCCAGCAAAAACGCAGTCGTTAAGGACATGAGCTTCAGATCCACAGTGTGGAGTGGCTCAAATGGGGCTTTTGTAAGGGCTTTCAGCAGCACATCAAGGCTCCATGAGGGAAGGCTAGATGTCCTGGGAGGACGTAGCCTCCTCGTACCCTTAAGAAATTGGGACACTAGGAAATGGTTTCCAGGCGATAACCCATCTATGCACGTGTGACAAGCAGATATGGCTGCCAGGTACACCTTCAATGTGGAAGAGGACCTACCGTCATCTAATAATCTCTGGAGAAACTGCAAGATAACTGCCATGGGGCAGGTAACTGGGTCCTGGCCATAGGCCAGTCACCAGTCCTGAAATAACTGCTAAATTGAGCTCTTGCGCTCTGAATAGTGGCAATAACTGCTGATGACAGCCCTAGAGCTGACAGGGATTCCCATTCAGGGGCCAGACCCTTAGCTACATCAGCTGGGTGTTCGGGTCACAGGGCCTCAGAGAGGAGATCCGTCCACAGGGAGATCTGCCTCGGCTGGCCGTGCAGGAGTTGCACCAGGGTCAAAAACCAGGTCCTTCTGGGCCACCAAGGAGCCACCAGAAGCACTGTAGCTTTCTCTACCCTGACCTTCTCTAGGAAGGCAGGGAGCAGTGGTATCGGTGGGAAGGCATAAAGGATACAAGCGGGCCACTCGTGAGCCAGGTCGTTGACTCCTGAGGAATTGTCGAAGTCTCTCATCGAGAACCAGAGGGCAGGGTGTAGACTCCTGCGAGGCAAAGAGATCTGTGTCTGCTCTGCTGAACCACTCCCAGATGCATTCCACCGCCCTGGGGTGCAGACGCCATTCTGAGGCCCGGGGACCTCCTCTGGAGATGAGATCCGTGGCATGGTTGAGTCGGCCCAGTAAGTGGACTGCTCGAAGAGAAGCCAGCCGGGGCTGCTACCACAGTAACAGCCAAACTGCCTAGGGCGCCAGTTGCCACTCTGCAGGCCGACCGCACTGCGGGACAAGTGCTGCCAGGCATGCCATAGGCGCATGAGCAGGCCTGGGCGTTGGCTGTCGTCCCTACAGGGGGAAGCCCTAGCAGTCAGGCTTCCGTGGAAGCAGCTGGGCATACTGCCTTGATGCCTCCCTGGTCTTCAGAGTCCTCTGAAGCATCTCCTCCACTGTGGGGCAAAACGTTTGGCCAGCACTTGTCCTGCTCTTGAACTCTAGCCTGGGAAAGCCAGAGTTGCCGTCTGGTGACCACCAGCGCTGCAACGCATCGGCCCTCCACTCTGGCCGTGAGTTGGGCCAGTCTGGTGACTGCCTCAGAAAACTTGTTCAGCTCTTGTCTGGGAGCCACGGTGACCATATCAGGGAGCTCCTTAATAAGGATGGCCTGATAGACAGAGAGCATGCTCGACACATTGGAAAGCCAAGCAGCTTGGGAGCAAGCGGCATACACCTTCTTGAGGTCCATCTCTGTTGTCCGACACTGTCTGTTAGGACATTGTAGGTCCTTGGCCGGTCCAATGTCTGGTGCCTGTGTGAGGGCCGCAATGGAGGAGTCCACCGGGGGGAAGGCTGCCAAGCCAGAACCCTCCGCTCCCTGCATGGAAAAAAAAACCCAAGCTCCAGCCACAGTGCTAGGTGCTGACGCTGGGTTGGACCAGGAAGACTGGATCTCCCTGACAAAGTCGGGGAAAGGGGGCAGTGTCCTGTTCTGTACTGGCTTAACTGAGGAGAACCAGGAGCCCTTCCATTCCATCCGTAGACGTGGAGCAGCTCGTTCAACCAAAGCCACAAACACTGGCCCTGGAGATACCTCCGGTTCCGGTTGCAGCTCATCCACCAAGTTGCAAGAAGGTCCCTCCTGCACAAGCTCATCGTCACCAGACGCCTGCAGAGAGAGAATTTCCTCTTCATAGTCCGAGATGGCCTCAAGCTCAAGCTCAGGCTCAACAGTCGGAACTGGAGCAGCCGTGGTGCCATGGGCCAACAACATACTCAACATGAGTGACTGTTGTCCCATTACCACTTCTATTAAAACGACCAGTCTGGTCCGTGAGGGCTGAGATGCCGCTAGGCTGTTTGTCCCTAGGGGACCTGGGGCGCACACGCTTCCACGCGGGAGGTGAATGCTCCTTAGGAGGGAAGCACCAAAGCTGCCCCACGCTCCTGGTAGGTGAACGAGAGCGTCGCCTGAGAGACAGGGAGGGTGTCCTGGATAGTTGCAGGTGGGCAGGAGATGATGCTGTACCACCTGAAGGGGGAACAGACAATGAGATCTCCTGCTAGAAGGAGATCCCAGCCCTACTGCCCTGTTGGCTCTAGCCTTTAGGACCCGCCTCTGGAACTTCCCGCAGGTAGCGCTGAATGCTGTGTCGGTCAGTGCCAAAGCAGCATGTTCTGGACCCAGGCATGAAACACAGAATTCATGCAGGTCCTCTGGGGGCATTTTTCGTCTACAAGAGCTGCATTCATGGAAACCCGGCATAGCGCACAGCACTTGCCCGGGTTGCACAGTGGGTACAAATGTGCACAGGAGTTAGTATGCGCACAGGGTGCATGATAAGTGCACGGGCACAGAACAGATGTTCCACGATGAGTGCACAGGGTGCTCAGATGCGCATGGAGAGCGCACAAGCCACAGGTGCGTGGATAGATGTACGCACGCATTTGCACGGGTATGCATGGGGTGCACGGGCACGGTTGTGCATGGGGCACAGGTGTGCAGGGGGTGCATGGGCACGGAAGTGCACGGCTACACAGGTATGCACAGGTGTGCACGGAGCACAGGCGTGCACGGCAAGGATGTGCTTTATATGCACAGGGCATGGGTGTGCAAGGGAGTGCAAGGATGTGCACGGCACAGTGCACGGTGCACATGGGCAAGGATGTGCACGGGGTACGGGTGCGCTTGAGCGCGTGTCGCTGCGAGAGTGTGGCGAGACACAGTTGGGGAATAATCCCTCAGAAAACCAGATTAAAATTTAGATCGGGAAATCTAAGCCAACACACAGGGAAAAAATTCTGTTTGCAGCTAGTGTCTGGAGCAGGCTATGATCTAAAAAGATCGCTGCTATAGTGTTCCGTCTGGTCCACGGCCAACATACACACACCTCGTGTTTCTCTCTGAAAGAAAACAAAACAAATGTTAGTACAACTAATAAAATCTACAGGTAATAACAATAAGCTCTCAAAGTAATAAATAATAATAGTGAGACAGACTTAGAGTCAGCAAGCTGAAAGAGCGAGAACGCTCGGATAAGCGGCTCAGCCGAGTGTTTAAGGGGCAGTGCCAGCCAGCACACCGAATGAGAGCTAAAGGCAGGCACAAAATTCAAACGAGCCCAGTGAATTGCGGTCTGCGCTCAGCAAACGTAACTAGCTTTTCAGCGAGATAAACCCGGGGAAGGGGCAGCCGCCAGCTTCCCATGCACAATTAAGGAAATAGAGGGTACAAACACTGAATTTGATCTTTTATTTTTTAATAATCAGAGTGTTGTAGAACAACAAATAAGTTATGCTCAATCCTGATCAGCAACTGAAAGCAAGAGGCTGGGCTTCCTACACTCTGCATAGTCATACAGCACCCAAGGGGCGGGGCACTGATGTCAGAGCTATAGAGACCTAAAGGCAGCTTTTATATTAAACGTAGCATAATCCTATCACCTGACAGCGATACCCATTAGTTGACTGCTATTTTCAAATTGAAAGAGAACTCAATCTTGTGACCTGGCCTGCCCAGTCTCCAGACCTCAATCCCATGGAATTTGTTTGGGACGAACTAGACAGAAGTCAAAGCAAAGCTACCCACAAGTGCCCTACATCTCTGGGAACTGCTGCAGAAGAGCTGGGAAGACATGTCGGGTGATTTCCTGCCGAAATTTGTTAACCGAATGCTTAGTGTTTGTGAGGCTGTTATTAAGGCAAAGGGTGGCTATTTTGAGGAATCCAAGATTTAGAGACAAGTTTCAGTTCTCTTAAACATTGCTTTGATACTCCTTATGTTTTGTATATTGTAACATGTGTTTTCATTTTCAAGTATTTACAGAAACGTATACAATGTAAAACATTGTCAATTGTGAACTAGTTTCCAGCAAGTGTACTCAAACTTTTGACTGGTACTGTATAAGGGGGCAGGGGCAAAGCCCTGCTGTTTAAAATGTGTTGTGTTTATTATTTAAAGAAAATGTTTATTTTAGAACGGGTTAGAAGGTGGCCATCTCCCGATTTAATTACTTGGTTAATTTGTTGCTAATCGGATATGGTCACCAGTGTAAAAACCCTGCTGTTTTCCCTGTTCCTGATCAATGAAAGCAATTGCCCAACCTGACCTAAGTTTTGTTGTGTTTTATGTGTTCAAGATTTGTTTGAATATTTATTTTGCGCAGTGTTTTTTGTTAAAACTTGTAACAAACCCAATCCTTACGCAATGTCCAATAACTAGTATTTTTTGACGGAAATACAAATAAACTACCCTGAACAAATAAACTACCCTGAACAATAAAAGTCTCCAAAGCAGTAGGATTGCACGACAGAACCAAGAAAAATTGCGGGGTAAGTCAGGATTGTTTACACCAAATAGAACATAGGAAGACAATTAAACCAGAAGACAGTTCAAATAGCAGATGTTATTGAATATGTGTGGAATATTATACTTGAGACAGATGTATCAAACATTTGGAGTACATGAGTTTTAAACAGACAGCATTTGAACCCTTCTAAATGTTTACCACAGTCCATCAGGCAGTCCTTATAGAAAGAAAAAAAAAATGTCCATGAAGCAACCACCAATACTTTAAAAGTCCCAAAATATTATCCAATCCGTATTGCAAATGTAATTGAAACAGAAAAGTTGAAACACAACAAAAATGAAACTTCTGTGCTGGGTGCTCGTTAATCCCCAATAAACAAAAATGATAATACTCCAAAAAACAGTCAGAACAGCCCAGATAATCCAGCAGAAAAAAATAAGATTCCTCCCCATTAGGGGATCTCACCCAGTTCTTCCTTGGTCCTGTAGAGCTTGGATTTTCCAACCAGATAAAAAGACAAAAAGTGATGATGATAACTGGATTAGTCACTGTTGTTGCTCTTAGGATCCATATCAACAATTTGAATGATGTGGATAGTTTCAGTTTGGCAGGAGATTAGATAATTGGTTAATTTAAACTGGAAAAATGGCAGATTAGAGAAAATACTGTTTCTAACAACCAAAAGATTATTGCTTCCTGATTTTTCCTTTACAGACCAGCAAACTCCCTCTTCAAACACTCTGCATCCACAAAAAACCACACCCAAAAAAGAATCACCCCAGCAAAAAAGGAACCAACCTCTCCACCAGGAAGTAATAGTCCTATTTAAAGAGCCACCAATTAAGATACTTAGACTTAATGATACATCAAGCCCAATAAGACCTTTGCGAAGGCAATTAAGGAAAACACCTGAATCTAAATAGAATGTCCATGAGGCAATTAAAGAAAAGATCCTCAGTTAAAACAGGAGAGAAAGTCCAGTGCAGAGATAAACCCCTACCAAAAGTTAACAGTAAATTGAAATAGCTTCACCTAATTTTACCTTATGGAATCCGAAAGGCCCACTTTAAAAATGAGAACAAAATTACTTATTTAGCAATTTAACAGAAATTAAATTAACCTGGCCAGGTATTCTGAAACTCAATTAAGAGCAACAGGCAGTAAATTACTTATGCTCCATTCATGGAGCTAGTGCTACAAACTGTTTATTTTTTTTTTGGTTAAAAATAACCGGCTCTGCAGCGCCTTTTGCACCCGATCTCCCTTTGTGTTTTTGCAGTTCCTGCATCTGGCCTGACGTCACCATCCCTGTCACAGATACACAGATGCATAAAAACTACAATAAAACCTGTACAATCTGGCATAGTTTGGGACCTGAAAATTGTGCCAGGTTAGACAGTGTGCTAGATTACAGTTACAGTACCTACAAAAAGATAACATGACAAAACTGTCAGAATGCTTAAAAAAAACTTTAATACTAAACAGTACAATAAATACAAAATACACGTACCAGTACTTGTTATTAGTATGAGACTGTTTAAACCATTCCCATAGAAAGATGTCCACTTTTTCATACTGTACCTGCATGTGGGATTGTGACAGAGACAGAATGATTCTTGGTGATAAATCTCCCTCCCGACCTGTGAGGTTATGGTATAAAAAGAACAGAGTGCCCTGGACTGGGTGGCCTGACAATTCATTCCCAAGGTTAGGTGGAAGTTGGCTATCTAGAAAGGGGGCACAGTTGCGGTACATTAAGTCATCACTTCAGAGGGAAAGAAATGTGTCCACCGTGGATTGGAAGAGAAACGATTGCACTCACTAACCAAGAGGGCGTGACTGAAGGTACAAATAGGGGACGTGGACGTGATCTGTTCCTTTATGGATAAGAGAACACTAAAGGACGAGTGAAATATAACCGTGAGTGTTTAGTGTTTGTTTGTTTTGTCGAGTCTAATTGTACTGTTTGTTATTTATTAGACAGCTAACACTGTTGCTTAAGGCCAGCACAGACCTGGACAACACTACACCATTGTTCACGGATTGATTGTATAGTCACCACTTGAACATTAGCACACACTGTGAACTTGTGATTGTGTGTGTGTGTCTTGTGTGTGTTTAATAACTATGTTTATTATTTCTGGACTGTAACCTGTACTTTAACTGTGCAATACACATTGCTGTGTATTGCCTAGGATTATTATTTGCGGTCACAAAAGACCTGGAATTACAAAACCTCCACTCCAAATAAAACATTGTTTGGACATTAAAATCACTTGTTTGTCGTTACTTGGGCACCGCTCCACCTCTACACCTGCACACTGCAAAGCACTTTGCCACAGGGATTCAGGCATTTGCTTCTGTCATTCAGGTTTTCTGCATATTACTTTTAAGTACAGTAGGCATCTTTTCTTTACAGAATGTCTGAAATGGTTGGTTTGTGATTTAGCATTTTTCACCTATCACCTATAGTTAAGGCTATGATTTTGGCACGGTAAATTTTTAGTACAATTCACGTGTGAGTTGCAAACAAAAAAACAAGAATTCAAGGAAAGGTCACCAAATAATGTAGCTTTAGCTACATCAACATACACAAGAGCTTTTAAATAGTACACCAAAATCAATAAAGACTATTGCTTTTGACTACTGACAAGTTTATATGTTATTTTGGAGTAAAAAACTATGTTAATAATGTGCAGGCTTTCACACCGGCCGCACAGCGAAACAGATGGTGTCTGAAATAAACTGTCTTCCTATTTCTCTGTGCGCATCCGGCATAAATGTATTTATTTAATATATATATATTTAAAAAAGGTGAATAAGTATACATTAGGCATGACAGGGTGCGTGATTTACTCTAATATCACCACGGCCAGGGTGTGTTGCAAGTCACAAGGTTATAGCACAAACCGCTCAGGTTGTGCTATAACTAGAGTATACCACACGCCCTGAAGTGCCTTGGGTTAACTAACTAAATAAAAAATAAGTTTTTTTTTATAAGCAAAAAATATCCTTCTGCCTAAAGCTAAGCTAAGAAAAATAGTTCCATATACAGTAACTTAAAAAAAAAAAATCAAGTAGTGCTGGGATGAACACTGGAATTTCATGTTTGTATATTCACTCAATTTATATATTCGTTCAGATATTTGTTAGTTTTCAAAAAGTAATAAAAGCCATTATATTACTTGGAATGCAAGCGGGGGCAGTGTAGCGACGGGGGCGTGGCCCCTGTGTGTGTGCCTGTATTTTACAGCAAGATGTTACAGTGTGTAACGTTAAAGTAGAAAAATATCCATCAATTAACTACAAAACAAATGATGCCCAATAGCAGTTCAGGTTAGATGTTGTTTTGTTTATTCCCGAAATAAATAGTACATAAAGTTCATACCGCATTTTATTTATTTAAGCTTTTTTTCATTCCTTGCCATTGCCGTTTCTTCACAGTAAACAGTGGCCATAGTCACGTTTTCATAAAGTAATAACATGAGGTTTACTTGTGCCTTTCTGTAGTTGAAAAAGCCAACAAAAACTGAAATTTAACTTAAAACAAACATGGAAATGGCAGTGTAAAATGAAGGGGAAAATACTCACCATTTTGATTCTCGTTTATTACATTCCACATAACAGAAAATGGCAACAAAAAATATATAATATATACAATATGTACAAAATCACTACAGAACATTTCCAGCAAGTTGGGCACTGTTTAAGTGAGGCATTTCAAAATGATGTGCTTGCCCTTTTTCTGTCCCAGAAAACAACACGCCTTTTTGACCCAGATGACTTTCCATAGAAATCACTATGCATGCACGAACATAATCTGGTTTGTTTACTTTTTCACTGTTTAAAACTTTTAAATAGAGGCTCAAGAGCTGCTGTGTTGATCCTGTGATTTATTGTATACAGTTGTAGTTAAAAGTTTACATACCCCAATGAGTCCCACTTGCAGCCAGTTCACTTTGAATATCTTTGGCAGTCAATCTCGGATTGTTATTAACATTCCTTACAATTCTTCTGCTTGTTCTTGGTGAAATAACCTTCTTCCTTCTAGACCGAGGGAGCGTTGTGACAGTGCCACAAGTCTTGTACTTCTTGATATTTGAAACAGTAGTTGAAATCTAGCTTTATAATAATAAATATTTTTCTGGCTAAGGTCTTCAGATAGCTCTTTACATTTTCCCATATTGACTTATTGTTAATGTCAGCAATCATCCTATGCCTAACTGTGACAGAGACAGAAATACTCTTGGTGATAAATCTCTCTCCCGATCTGCGAAGGCGCTGTGTAAAGGGAAAAGAGTGTCCAGGACTGGATGGCCAGACAATGAATTCCCAGGGTTAAGCAGAAGTCGGCCATCTAGAAAGGGAATGGAGCTACAGTACACTAAGTCATCGACCAGGAAGGGAAAAGATGTGGCAGCCGTTGATTGGAGGAGTGGTTGCAATCATTAACCAAGGGGGCGTGATTGACGGTATATAAGGGGACATAGTGAGGTGATCTGTTCCTTTGTTATGGTTAATGCTGAATTGGAAACGGGAACCAGCATTGTTATTGTGAGTGTTTTGTTTGTTAAAATACTTGTTTGTTGTTAGACGGCTAACACGGCCAGCACGAAACCCGAACAACATTGAACTTGTTACGATTAATTGTTGTTTTAAGCACTATAGCACTCACTGTGGACTTGTGATTGTGTTTGTGTTAAGTGTGGGTGATTAAATATCAGTACTGTTATTTCGGGACTTAACTTATGGATTAACAGATCAATACACTACACTGTGTTGCCTGTTATTTATTGTTTACTGTTGTCAAACTGTTGATTACAAATAAATAAACCATCATTTCCCCAGTACTTCGTTGTTTGTCCTTGTCTTGAGCACTGCATCACCGCTACACCTCCGTACTGCAAATCACTTTGCCACACTAACCCTTTTTATACTTTCCAAGAATGTTCACCTACAATCCAGACTTTTCTAGAATTAAGTTCTGCATTATCATATTGAAAAATACTAGCACCTTGTACAGTACTATCATAGCATCAAAGGGTATGAATTCTTTTTAGAATTAGAATTAGAATTACAATTAAATAAAATAAATTAAGTGCCTAATCACATTTTTTTTACATGCATTTCACTGATTTTTGTTCAAATTCACGATTTTTACAATTTACGTGACCTCTGTGACAAAATCATAGCAGCTTTACCTATAGTCAAATGTTTTGACAAGTCATTATCAACCGTATGTATGTGTTCAGGTTTGTTGTGGGCTTCACCCCTGGGAGATTAGGTGTAAAAAAATATTGTAATGGTTTTATTTTAAACAAGCTGGACATACAGTGTTCACTCACATGTATGAGTAAGGTTATTATCACTATATAGTCACTTCACAGGAAATATCGGAGGTGATAGAGTTAATAAAGACATGAGCTAGTAAAGTGAAATATAGAAAAGATGGGTGTTAGTTGTGAAGGAGGATTTTCTGGTATTTTTGTCCTGCATTTTGATATCCAGTTAAATTCCCTTCTCGTGTATTTGGTCTATTTCAGGTGGGAGAGTTCCGTGCCCATGCTGCAGAATGGACAGCCAATGTCTCAGCAGAGTTCAAAGAGACTCGCAGGCGCCTGAGTGTGGATATCTATGACAAGTTGCAACGAGCTGCTTCCATCAAACGCAAACTGTCAGCGGAGCTGGGGCTGAACCCCAATCAAGAGCTGACTCCGGGCATGAGGACTCTCTCCGTTAACTTTACAGATGAACGAGAAAGAGATGCCCCACAAACCTTGACAAAAAACGACAACCTTTATCTGAATGGCTTGAGTGCACAGTACGCCAGTGAGGAAATTGCTGTCATTGAACACATTAAATAAATCTAACAGTGGATTCTTATTCATCCACAGTAATTTTCATGATATCTATGAACTGCATTGAACCCAGTATGTACCAGTGATATTGGATTACAAGAGTTTACTGCACTTTGAGCATTGGTAGGTCAAGGTGAAATCAATGTATATTGCATAAAAGCAATGACTGTCAAGTGAGGATAAATCCTTTTTTTAAATGAATTGGGAAATCAGCTTGGATCAATTGGCTCAGTGATACATCACCATATGTGGCTTGGTATGGATGCTGACAATTTGGTTGGTACGTTGACTTCTTTATTTTGTATTGACTACTGGATAAGAGACACTAATGGATTACTTCATGCCTGGCACCAACTGCATTTGTGTCTACAAAGGAGAATTTCTAGCTCTAATTACAGGCCCTTTTATCTTGAAGTGGAGGCGCAGTTTTTTTTTTTTTTTCTTTAAGGAAATAGTGCCTTACATAATACCCATCTTATAAATACTGCATGTCTGAATGATTAAATCAATTACTCTTTTTTTTTGTAACTGATACCCACCTGAATGTGAGGATTGTAAATGACAAACATAATGGGCTGAAGGCAAACCTAAAGGATATCAAAGTAACACTCGTAACACAAGTTTAATTGACTGCAGTTGCAAAGACATACTTTGGTAAAATCTTTTTTTCATTCCCATAAACCTACACAGAAGAGAAACAGCATGCCTGTCTGAATAGACTGAAATGATATCTCTTTTGTGTGTTGATATATCTAAGTCAGCATCACTGGCCTTGATTTCACATTGATGACATTTTTTTTTTTTCAATAATTATTTATTTTTATCACGTGTTTTCATAAGATATTGATTGATCATGTTATAGAGCATTATTTTTTTCAGACATGAAGTATGTAGAAAAAAATATATAAACGTGAATCTTAGAAAGTAAGCATGCTTTTCAGTTATCTGTAAATTCAGTAATGTAAACTAAACTAAGGGAGGCATGTATCAAAATCGACCGACACAGTGCTAAGTTGGCAGAGTGTAAAGTAGCACTCTGTCACGGCACAAATTTGACCCCATCCCAAATGTATTAACTGGCCTAAAATTAATGAGGCACGGCGTAAGCTGGCACATTTAAATGCAAAAATTCTGCTAAACCTGTATTCTGAAACCCTCAAATTGGACTACCGGTAGCAATGATTAACAGACTAATCTAAAAAATAGCACCTCCCCTCCAAATGGGCTACCTCAACTGAACAACAGGGAAGTCATTTGGAAAGGCAATGAGCCATGTTGACAAAGTGTCTCGGTTTTATATTATATTATTATTATACAATGGATAAAACCAAATATACATACTGAAAAGGATAACAACCATGTTTATTGTACAACGAATTCAAACAATTGTACATAATGAAATAGCCAGTGTCGAGCTATAATTTCATCCTCAGGGAGATCAGAAAGGGTAATGCAGACTCTAAATATTCTCCCTTCTTTTCATCACTCATCTTCTATTCCGGGGAGTGTGTGCTTTCCACTGTAAGAAATGCCCCTGAACATTCACAATATCACTAATTTCTCGGAAATCATGTATTTGACTGCATACTGTGAAAAATATGCATTTGATTTTCCTTACAGTATTTTACATTGCTGTACTTTTCACCCCCCCCCCTCTTAATGTCATACTTTTATCAAGTAGAAGCAGCGTTACAGTAACTATACACTATCCGGCTCAATGCCATGCATTTGGTTACTACAACAACGGGGTCAAACAAATACCGGCTTTGTGATTGGTGAATTCCTCAGCTGTACAATTACATTTCTACATGCTACTAATGTACAGTGGTAAAGAAAAACCTCAAAAGCTTCAGTTTTGTCATTTCATGTTTTGCAGTTAACGTTTATCTCATGTTTAATACCTGTATTTTAGGATTAGATTAGAAAAACAGGCTATGAGAATTACACGGTCATTTTAATTAATGTGTCAACATAAGCTTTAAAGGTTTACAAAACTGAAAATGTTGCTAAATTTGTCATTCAAGGTGGTTTTTAAAAAATTCATTTTGTCTGCTTGTTACTTTGCACCCAACACAGACCATTTTAAACATCTTGTTTCCTGCGGAAGTTTGTTACATTTTTAAAGATATGTCAATAGCGAATCGTGTTACAATGTACGTTTTAAAGAGTTGACTCAGTAGCTGGGCTAAATGTTAAAATGTTTCAGCCTTGGTTTTTGGTTGATGTTCTTGATGAACTATCAATGATAACACACTTTAGGCAACTAACATCAGTAGAATATAATGGAAATAGAAAATGTGTTTTTTAAATTTTTTTTATAAAATGTCGGTTTCATGACACACCATGAAATTCTTTTTTTTTTTTTTTTTAATTGTCATGATTCTTTTAAAAATACAGTGAATTTTCCAGGCCTTTGACTGCTACCATAATGCTCTTTCATATCAGCTGATTTCTGGCTTTCTTTGCACCAAAATAAGACCAATTTGAAATCTGTTGTATTTGTGGACCCTTTAAGGGTCGGTGCAGCTGTTCTACTGCTTCATAAATTTGATTTTAATATCACAGACTTCATTTACAAATGAGCCCACCTACAATTTGGCCGTGCGTATATGCCTTAAAATGCATGGCTATTGAGCAGTGGAGTGCATTGCACGGCAAAGCGCATTTTGATGGTGCTAACACAGCCTTAACTTTCCAAAAGTTTCATGGTATATACGGGGCAATTATAAGGCCAGTGTAAACTCTGCGCTATGGCCTTAATGCCATCGCAAATGCTTGATACATGTCCCCTTAAGTTTTCAGTTTTGACAAACCTTTAGAGCTGTGCTTGTGAATTGATTGATATGTGTGTGTGTATATACTCACATAGGCCAGTGTAAACTCTGCGCTATGGCCTTAATGCATCGCAAATGCTTGATACATGTCCCCTTAAGTTTTCAGTTTTGACAAACCTTTAGAGCTGTGCTTGTGAATTGATTGATATGTGTGTGTGTATATACTCACATAGGGGCACAGGCGGAATTTGGGTAAAAAATATGTGAAGGCTCCAGAGTGGCGCCCTATAGCCTGGAGTTCACCAGTTCGAGTCCAGGCTATTTCACTGCCTAGACCGTGAAATGTTTTCCCAGGGGGCAGCGTACAATTGGCCGAGCACCAGCCGGGTGGTGAGGGCTTAGGTCAGCCAGGGTGTTCTCGGCTCACCATGCACTAGCGACCCCTGTAGATTGGCCGGGCACCTGCAGGCCTGCTTGCAGGCAGCCCAGAGCTGCGTGGTCCTCTGACACTGTAGCTCTCAGGTGGCTGCATGGCGGGCCTGCAGAGTGAAAAGAAGCTGACACACATGTTTTGGAGGGGGTGGCAGCAGTGAGCCGGGTCAGTGCTTTCCAAATTGGGGAGAATTTTTTTTTTTTTAATTATTGGCGATTCCAAATTTAAAAAAAAAAAAAGTTTGGGGACAAATTCACAACTACTGAAACATATGAACTGCTTTGTTGGTGATCACTCAATTTTTCTGTTGTCTTTTTCCAATTTGAAAAGCCTTTCGTACAAAACGTTTCCTCTGCACCTACTGCCACCAAGTACTGCACTGATCAACAGTGTTAGGCCTACTAGCATGAATTCCAACAACAGTCACACTATTTAGTTAGGTAGCTACATATAAACTGCTGTATTTTTAACCACTTTGGGAGTAAAACTGATTGAGAACGTACAAGACACTTAACCAATGAAGCGCTTATAAAAATTATGCTAACAATGTCTCTGTGATAACACAAACTAGTTTACTGATGCAGACCTAACCTAATACTGCTGCCTTCAATTTTAAGCCAAAGTTAACCACACGAATACAAATATATTAATACTGTCCTTTACACTGATGTACAAGTATATGAGTACTGTATGTTCTAACTATGCCTTGTTCAGAGACCCACCTTGGGAACTATTTTGGGAACCGATGATCCTCGTTGCTTCTTTAGAAGACCGGTATTACTGTTTCCTCATATGACTGACACTGTCGATAGTGTTTTATAAAATACGCCTAGCCAATTTTTTTTATGATTAAATAAGGCTTATACCATGATTAGTGTCATACAGAAACTCAGTTTAAAAAATAATATTAATAATTAGTTAAATTGATACTGTAGCTTTGCTTTATGTGTAAAAAGTGTGTGTGTGGGGGGGGGGGGGGGGGGGCAAGTGCTTGCAGAATCCTATGCATAGAGAACACAAACAAATCAGTTTCTACCAGGTTTATAAAGCATACATGTAATTGTGACAACTTAACTTACAAACAAAAAAAGTATGGAGAAAAAGCTAATTGCACAAATGACAAGGAACCCTTGACACTTTACCAGAAACACATTCTTATGCCAATCCCCTTTGCATCTCTGTTTCAACACTTTAATAGTGCTTCATTTTAGTTGAAACTGTTGTATTTAATTATCATTGTTGTATTTAATTATGTAATTATCATTCTAGTTCATTTGAACATTTGCATCCTATCCGAAATAGTGTAGAAACAAGTCTCATTTACCTAGTTTTATGCACAATAAATGGATTCAAGCTATCTGAGGAATTGATTCCAAATTCCACTATTCTGCATTTAAGCCAGTTTTGAGCTGGAACAAGGATGGGGTTTCTATCGGACTCAAGTGCTTTCTCTGAAAGCAAAGTGTACATTTGTCTTCGTATTCAAAACAATCAATTACAAAAATATTGATTCCTTGTGCAGTTAAACATCCAAACGTGTTTGCAATTCTGAGAAGGGGACATGTAGTCAGTCAAGATTGGGGATAACAGAGTCCTGAAATGCATAAATACCAATCACATATCAAATAAAATTTTAAAAATGCAGTATTACTGAGGCTTTACAGATAACATGGCCTCCAGCATGGACTGAATTATTATAAGCTGGTTGATTCACAAAAGGATTACAAAGCAGCGCCCTGGAGCATTTCGAAATGGATTTCACGGTTACATTAGAAGTTGATGAGGTTGTAGCTAAAATGCTTTTTAAAAGGCCAGCACAAAAATCGGACACAACATTCACCAGGAAAAGACAATCTACCATGTTAACAGAACAATATATGAAATAAAACTCTAACAAAAACTTAGTCTTCTTTGTCAAATCCGTAAAAATATTCAGCATTTGAGGCATGCCAGATTTAAAAATCTATTTTAAAAATATAGTGAACAGCATATTGTTTCTGCATGCAATAAAATGGAAATATCTCTTTTGTTTCCTCCTGTCTTACTTGTAGAATGTTTTGTTGCATTCCTAACCCATTCTATATTGGTACATTTTTATGCTGTTATATCTAATAAACCCAGTCCAAGCATAGCAGCTGAATGGCATGACAGCTTGTTTTGCTTTGTATTACCTGTTCTATTGCAGTGTTGCTACTCCATATTGTGCAACAGAGCCATAAATAATTATTGCCTTCATTTTTATAGAATGACACTATTTATACTGACAAGGGTTTATAATGGTACTTGTAGAATACAATCTATTGACAAAGTAAACATCTGCTCACATGTTTGCTTCATTGACAATTTCGGATCCCTGAATACCCATGCCTTTTTTAGGTGTCTTCTTTCTTAAATATATACAAATCTAGATTTTGATATATTTGCAGAATTTTCAAAAACCAGTGTTATTGTATTGAACTTGTCATAAAGTAACAAGAGCTTTAGTAGAAAGTGATTTTCAACCAAAATGTGTTAATAAAATCAATCCGTTAATGCTTTGAAATTGAGTCAATTAGGTCATTAATAAACACATTTCTCATTAAATAGCTTAATTGTCGCAGGTCAAGTACATCACTTCCTGTTTCAATGGCTAAATAAGGGGAACTTGTTAATCAAAATGCATGTTGACGAGAGCAAGAAAAATGAATGGAAGCATAATTCGCTGTTATGGAAACTACTATCTTACAGCGAGATGGCTCTCCCAGAAGCGAGCAGCAACCAAATGGAAATTAAAAATAATAGGAATATCTATTTTGTGTATAATTTGTAAACTTCATTGTGCTTTTTGTCATGCGGAATGTACATGTATTTAGATAACTTCACATATACAATGCTGATATACAATTATCTGGCTTGTGGTTAAAAAGCTGACGGCACAGATTTATTTTTTGAATGGGGCAGAAGGTAAGCCATCTGTATTGGTTGAAATTTATTTTCTTATGTTGACATCTACTTTTGTATGTATTTTAGTATTTGCGATTGTAGGCTATAAATAAATACACTTGAAGTGTCATTTGTGTTTGTAGTTGTTAGTTATTATACATGTATACCATGTATGTAACACTTCATTATATATTTATTAAGCTTTTACAATTACGATAGAATTCCCCAACCTAATGCACAATGTATTTATAGTTAATTGTTCGGTGAATTCTGCGATAAATAAACTCAACATGAATAGAAGTAGCCACCGAACACTTACAGTATTATAAGGTTTTATAATATGTGCAAATAGATGTGTGAAGGTGAGAGTGTACACTGTACATACTGTGGGAGGAGTCTGTCAACATTACAGATATGTGAGGCAAAACCCATGTCAGTCATCTCGATCACATAAGGTATTCCATTCATGTCCATGGTGATATCTTTTGAAAGCAAGCCCCATGTTGCACTTTTTAACTGTTAGACAAAATATTTACAGAATACTTAATAACCGCTATTAGGACCATGCCGCATGATTTGTTTATTATTAACTCTTTGCCGTCCATTTATTCAGCGCCTGTCAGGCGCGTCAGGTCCAATTTATTTTCACAAAAGCTGTTTATTTTACACGTGCTGTTTAAAAGTAATATTATTCACAGTGAAACAGGTTTAAAAGGCACTGCATATCAATAGGACACTCAATATACTGCATCTCCAGCCCTGCCCCCTCCTTGTTTACTGTATTTATCACATATCTCTTCATAGTCATGCATACTGATAAATCATCTCCTGATCACTCATTTTATCACCAAACTCCTCAATAATGCTATCCAAGTCATTAGTTTATTACTATAACATCTCAAAAGGCTTGGTAAATGTCTGTGATTTTCTTTGAGTGCTGGATGTGGAAGCAGCTATCTTGTTTGTTTATGTCTGTGGTGAAGGGACTATGCGTATTGCTCAATCTGCCTCCTTTTTTTTTTTTAGTTGGATTCTCTCAGCTTCTATCTGCCTCACTCGGCCATTGAAAGCTTTTCTTGGCTTTTTTCAGAGAAAAAAATAACGAATGGGAATCTGTGCTTGATATCTTTTTGATGATGTCGGAACTGGTCCAACATAGGACTGCAAAGGGTTAACAGAGTTATAATTCAAATATACCAAATCACTTTTTTATTTACAACAAAGGGAAAACATGTTTTTGCTGACTTTATAAGCATTTGGGTTACACAGTATAGGTTATCGTCATTGTAAATAAAAAAAATGTGATTTGGTATAATTTAATGATAACGCTATTAATAATAAATGAGTCATCCTATAGCAGCAGTTTTTAAGTATTCTGTAAATATTTAATCAATAGCTACAAAGTACAATGTGAGGCTGTCAGGACTTATTTTCAAAAACTGTCAGCACAGATATTGTATACAAACCGATGGAATACCGTGTGTATGTATGTAGGTAGGTATGTATGTGTGTATGTGTTTAATAGAGAGAGAGAGAGAGAGAGAATACATGCACTTCTCCAGTCATGTGGTTTTCACGATCACGTCGCCTTAAGTTCCAGCCAAAATTGTTGATATTTATTACTGCCATAGCCACTGTACTTTACGCATCCATGCATCCCTTCCTGCGATGTCATCGGGCAGTGTGTTCAGGGCTTAAGGTTACAAATTGTTAAAACAAGTGAACAAATCTCATTCATAACCAGAAGTATATAAAAGTCTAAAATATTTCCATAACTGAAATTTTGAATTATCCAGGTGGTCTCTGCATCGTCAAAGTGAGTTATAGTCTTTCGTTAATTAAAACCCTCATTTTCCAAGTGCAATTAACTCCTGACAAATTCTGACAATTAACACAGATTTGCTATTAAATTCCCACGGAAACAAAAGAAATAGTCAAAAGAAGTGCTGCTCGTTAAGAAATTAACATTATTTTGTTTAAAAAAAAAAAACAACATAATTTCAGAAATCACATTAGCAAGATTATTTAACGACGAGATAGGCATAACGACCTGTTGAAAATGCCAAATTCAATGCTACATAATGATTTGTTGATTAACACTGGAGTTACCATTTATGAACTTTTGAAAATCCTGCCCATTAGACCTAAGCATTTCAAATTAAAATGTTTGAAACATGACAATATATTTGATTGTATATTTGGAATATGTACATGTCCAGTAAACAAATCCTTTTTATTTTTAAATGTCTGTTTTGAAACTATTCTAGGCTTTTTCCAGCAACAGTTTAGAGTTCAGTCTCTCATTTCATAACACTAATAGCATGTTAACATACACAAACCTGTCTTTAAATGAAGCATATGCAGTACATATCCAAGATTAAATGTTTGGTAACAGTTTATATGGGTGTAACTGGCAGTGCGATTGTGTATAACCAGCTGCTGATATGGATACTGTTGATCTTGTAGTTAGACAAAGAAATATTATGCAAGTGGTTAAGAAACCCACTTGAAAGTTGTGAGGATGCCAGTTTGCATGCATTTTTGGTCGCAAATATTTATTGCTTTACAATATTTTGTTTAAATACAGCTGAATGTTTTCGAAGTTCACACCGCAAGTTTCTTTCTTTTGTAGTATGTTTAGTAATTTATTTTCTGTTAGGTCACAGACTCGCTATTCACCAGTTTTTTCATTCAGTCATTTTATCTTGTTGTTTAGGAGTGGAGGTGGAGGGCATTCCTTCAAAAAGGGATGAATTCACATGACAGACTGAGACTATTGCCTGGTGGTGTAAGGATGTGAGGGCACTAGTTACATCTATTTTTGCTCTTATGATGAGGTCTTAGCCAATCACAGTCCAGGATTTCCAAACACTGACACACACACACACACACACACACACACACACACACACACACACACACACACACACACACACACGTGCAATACTGTGTTGTTGATCCAGAGCCGAAGGCGAGGGCACTAACGAAAGTCAAGGTCATCTACAACACAGTATCGCTATTAGAAAATGATTTATTTATTTTCTCTTCAAAAAAACCTTTAAAACCTTTAAAAACTTCTGATATTTCGGCAGGTAACATTCTGCTGAGGAAAATAGTCCCTAACATAATTAGAATTGAAAACGGCATACTTATAGATAAAACATTATTATTATTATTATTATAATTATTATTATTATTATTATTGCAAACATATTTATTTATTGGGGTCTTACTCTTTCTTATTATAA
Organism: Polyodon spathula; assembly: GCF_017654505.1. NCBI lineage: Eukaryota > Metazoa > Chordata > Actinopteri > Acipenseriformes > Polyodontidae > Polyodon > Polyodon spathula. Next base: position 41,716,624 of record NC_054538.1, read on the forward strand.
TTTATCTGGACATGTACAATTGTTGAATAGTCTGTGTAGTACTGAGTCAGACTCGAAACTTGTTGCTGGAGGCAGGATTTAATTCAAGCAGGCAGGGAATGGATTGGATGTTATGGAATGAACTGAAATGGGGTTGGCAGTTTAACTGGCTGGTTTTGAGGCAGGGTGTTGTTTGGATACAGCCGATGACAGAAGTGTGAACCAATCATGTCTTCCCTGTTGATTTGCTATCCAGTAGCTGTGAATTGAGCCTTCATTACAGTGTTCTGTCACAGATATGATTTTACTTGTCTCTAGGCCAGCGTCAGAAAGTATGTTTAAGTAGCTTTTTGTGTTATCAGATTAGTTGTAGATTAGAATGTTAAGGAAAAAGCCGGTATGTATTCAATATTATTTTGCATAGATGCCCGCTAGATCTGGAAGCTGATTGGCTGTTTGCGCTCAATCATTTTCTAAATATATTTATAACACGGCTTGGAAAAATAACCACCTCTGATTGGTTAAACAGCATCACACCATGTGTATATATAGCGTATACCATTTATTTTTCTCTGTTATGAGTACTAAAGTAAGCACCTATTTATATTATAGGGGTAGATCTCTTGATGTGGACAGTAGCGCTCCAGTCACTTTTTGAAATACAGATAATGAAAAAATGCTAAAAGATCACAACTTTTTGCAATGTTTGTCCCTCACCCTGCACCAAGGCAGTGGTAAACTGATTTCGGTGGTAGAATAGGCTAGAATGACTGAGTAACTGTGTTTTGTTTTGTGTAAAAATATTAATCCGGTAAAAAGTTATTCACATTTTTATCCCCCCTTGTTTTCAATGGAATTTCCACTTTTTTTGATAGATGTCCGATAGGAAAAAAGAATGTATAAATATATTTTTTTGTTGGACCCTATTCTTTTGTCATCAGAGAAAATAATTTTTTTTGCAATGCCACCATCGTGTTTTCCTTTTTTTTTAATGCTTTGTTAGCAGCTGGGCTGCAGGCAGTACTCCTTTGGCCTGTGTCAGCCATGTGTCTTTTCTTTATATTTTAGAGTGACCAATTATTGTTTTTATTTATTTTCCCCTAATTTGGAATGTTCAATTATGTTTTTTCTCCTCACCGCAGCAAGTCCCCACACAGCACAGATGTTCTGAGGGCGTGTGATCGTCCTCCGATCTCACAAGCCTAAAGCCAGAATCGCTTTTATGCTGAATAATCCAGAGCAGAGTTGGGCGGGCTACTGATCCCGGAGATCAGAGACCAGCCCTTCCTCTTATCCAATCTGAAGGTGCCCCATGTCTGGCTAGTAGGGTTCGCTGTTGCACAGTGAGGAGATGCAATCCCTGCCGGTTTCCCATCCCCCACCCCGGAAGCATCAGAACCAATGTGACACCCCCCTCGGGGTCCCCAGCAAAGTTTGTCCTCTTTGCAATGCCCGGATGCGAATTGGCACCGTCCAAGCTGTGTGACTCATCCTGCGCACCCAGTGGCAGTGCTTTAACTGGATGAGCCACTCTGGGATGTCATGTGTCTTTTCATTATATATATATATATATATATATATATATATATATATATATATATATATATATATATATATATATATTATAAAATGTTAAGAATTATAGATTTTAAATTATTTTTTTACCAGGCTGTAGCAGGAGGAGATCTGTGCTGACTCTGTTGGCATGTTCACAATGCTGCAGGAAGAGGGCGGCAGTTGTCCAACAACCACCTGTGAGTCATGGCAGTGACACGAGGAGGTGGGAAAGTGGGTGTGTGGACTTTCCCCCTCTCTGAATGACTGAGAGGCGAGTCTTGGGAGATTGTTAGCCCTATAAGTTAACGCTCTGCTGTTTCCTCAGGTCTGTCCTCTTAGATACGTTGTGTGTACGTAAGCGCTGATCGAGGACCGAGAAACCAGCTGGGAGAAATACAGCAATGAACAAGCTAGAGAGTGACAGCGGGGAACCCTTGGGCAGACCCCTGAAGTATTGTTTAGAGCAGGCAGGGAGCCGCTAGAGTAGGTCGGTGATCCGGGTCGTGCGGGTAGCGGCGACCGGGATAACGCTGCCGAGTGCAGCACCTTTTATTTGTAGTTTTATTACTGTGTTATTTTTCCTTGTTCTTTTTGCCTTCTGTTTTCATTATTATTTCTTTGAGCACCTGCGAGTGCACCCGCAGTTAATTCTCTTACCAGCTTTGGTATTTCTGTGGTGCTGTCTATCATCGTTGATAGCAGCCCACGGACAACATTGCCCTCTGCCGGTGAAAAGTAAAAAAAGTCCTGAAAATAAAACTGGGCACCTGGGTGGTGTTCCACGTACAACTGTTCTGTCTCTTGTGTCAATGAATCACCCACCACCCTTCACACAGGCATATTCTTTTTTCACAATCTTTTTTGTGCAAAAGAATTGGACCTGGCAAAAAAGGACTTGGGCCAATTCTTTTTTTTGAGAGTGCGAAAAAATGATATTTTTTCATGAAAAAGGATTTTAGAGCTTTCCTAACATTACCCTACCCAACAATACATTACATTACACTACACTATACTACTTTTTTGATTGTGCTGAAACTTGGTTACAATATACTTTATTAATATACGGTAAAAACAACAAAAGAATGACACTATCTGAACTTTACCACAGTTTAACAAGAATGGGCATTGAAAGACCCTTTGAGCTGCTAAAGTGAAAATGGAGACATTGACATTTAAAATACCTGGACAGGAACATTACTGCTGAAAGTCTAACTGTTGTCAGTGCTGCATGTGTTTTTCACAATTTTTTAATAAAGGCAGAAAAGTTATCTGTTGATGACACTGTAACGGACATCAGTGAGAGCGATGTGAACGTGGAACGTGGCAATGCAGAGGCTGATTGTATACAATGTGAACATGGAGCGTGGCAATGCAGAGGCTGATTGCATACCATGTGAACGTGGAGCGTGGCAATGCAGAGGCTGATTGCATACCATGTGAACGTGGAGCGTGGCAATGCAGAGGCTGATTGCATACCATGTGAACGTGGAGCGTGGCAATGCAGAGGCTGATTGCATACCATGTGAACGTGGAGTGTGGTAATGCAGAGGCTGATTGTATACGATGTGAACGTGGAGCGTGGCAATGCAGGGGCTGATTGTATACGATGTGAACGTGGAGCTTGGCAATGCAGGTGTTGATTGGATACCAGGTGAACGTGGAGCGTGGCAATGCACGGGATGATTGTATACCATGTGAACGTGGAGCATGGCAATGCAGGGGCTGATTGTACACGATGTGAACGTGGAACGTGGCAATGCAGGGGCTGATTGTCTACAATGTGAACGTGGAACGTGGCAATGCAGGGGCTGATTGTCTACAATGTGAACATGGAACGTGGCAATGCAGGAGCTGATTGTATACGATGTGAACGTGGAGCGTGGAAATGCAGAGGCTGATTGTATACGATATGCACGTGGAGCGTGGCAATGCAGAGGCTGATTGTATACGATGTGAAGTGGAGCGTGGCAATGCAGAGGCTGATTGTCTGCAATGTGAACATGGAACATGGCAATGAAGGGGCTGATTGTCTGCAATGTGAACATGGAACATGGCAATGCAGGGGCTGATTGTATACGATGTGAACGTGGAGCGTGGAAATGCAGAGGCTGATTGTATACGATATGCACGTGGAGCGTGGCAATGCAGAGGCTGATTGTACACGATGTGAACGTGGAACGTGGCAATGCAGGGGCTGATTGTCTACAATGTGAACGTGGAACGTGGCAATGCAGGGGCTGATTGTCTACAATGTGAACATGAAGCGTGGCAATGCAGAGGCTGATTGTATATGATGTGAACGTGGAGCGTGGCAATGATTGTATAGCATCAACAAAAAGAGGCGATATTGCCAAACTATTGGCCTAAGAATGAAAAGTATATCATTTTACTGTAAAATTTGTAAGGAATCAGTGAAGAAAGTCAGTTGTAATTACTAATAGTAATAATTATACTTACTTCTATTTAACTGTTACAGACTGAAAATGTAAACATGCCAATATTTTTGTCCTTCACAAGTTATTTGCATTAGTGACACTTTTGTTTTTGATAAAGATTAGCTGTTACATTACTATGTTATGTGTATTTGCCTCTTATTGTATTACAAGTGGTAAAGTTTAATAAATGATCATACCTAAGGTGTTACTTCCAATTATATGTAATTCAGAGCACAATACTTTTGTCTGCTAATATTGGATGTTTTTCGGTTTTTAACACCGACATGTTTTGTCATGGCAGTGCCTTCACAATGTTACAACTGTCAGTGTAAATTGCTCACCCTGTGTTAGCAGTGACAATCATTTTATTTGCTATACATCAAAATAATTTTAACACAAAAACAGAAGTTAACTATGCTCAGATCAAAAAAGATGCTTTGGGTATCATCTTTGGAGTGATGGTTTAACGACCTCTATGGTAGAAAGTTGACACTAATTACTGATCTAAGCCCCTCATTAAGATCTTAGGATCAAAAACAGGTGTGCCTGCACTAGCAGCTGCTAGATTGTAGCGATGGGCTATAATCCTGGCAGCATATCAATATGATATACAGTAAAAGCCAACTTACAACACAGTAATGCTGATGCTTTATCAAATCAAGGTTACCTATTCAGACTGAGTCCTCCAAGTGTAATCCAAATTACAGAGTGTCTTTTTTGGATAAGCTTCCTGTCTCAGCGCAAGATGTAGCTCAGGAATCTCAAAATGATCTGATGTTAGTGAAAGTGAAACACTACACACTCACAGGTTGGCCTAACCATATCACTGACACAGAGTTAAAACTCTGCTGGGTTAGGAAAACAGAACTGAGTGTAGAAAATGACTGTTTGTTAAGGGGTTACAGGGTAGTGCTTCCTAGTGTTACAGCCTCAACTTCCAGGTGAATTGCATGAAAATCATTGGGGTTTGGTAAAAATGAAAGCGCTTGCCTGTAGTCATTTTTGGTGACCAAATTTAGATTCAGATATTGAGAGGATGGTCAGCAACTGCCGTATGTATCAGAATGATCATAATATGCCTACATCTGCGCCTCTTCATCCCTGGAGATGGCCTGAAAGACCCTGACAGAGAATCCATGTTGACTTTGCTGAGAAAGGAAAACACCAGTATTTAGTACTTATAGATGCTTACTCATGCTGTCCTGAAGTAATGTTAATGTCCAACAGTACGGCTACTAAAAACATCTGAGGTAATGTGCTGCTTATGGGCTGCCAGAAGAAACAGATTCGAAGTTCTATGTCTGGGAGTTCCAGTCATTTTGTCAGCAGAATGCTGTAAAGCACACCAAATCTGCCCATACCATCTAGCATCCCATGGTGCTGCAGAGCGGTTGGTCCAAAATTTTAAACGGTCACTAAATAAGGCTAGAGACACAGAAAAATCACTGCAACATAGCATTGACAATTTTTGGTTTTGCTACAGAAACACTCCATAGTCTACCAAGGGTAAAACTCCCACAGAGCTGTTTCTTAAACGTCCAGTCCGAACCAGGTTGTCTGTGATAAAACCTAATTTTGCTGCTCATATGCATGGAAAGCAGGAACATTTAAAAAACAGCCATGATAAATGCAGTAAAGCACTTCTCTGAACCTTTCTTTCCCAAAAAAAAGTTTTTTTATTAAGAATTACTGGGGAAGAGAGAGACAAAAATGGTTACCATGGGAGGTACAAAAAGTGTTAGGACCAGTTACTTATTTGGTAAAAATAAATGGAAAGTGTTGCAAGAAACATGTTGACCAAATGGCCACTGAGTTAGAGGAAGTTAAAAATCCTGATACTCTTGTTTCTGGGTGGGAGATTCCTGAAGCTGTAGCAGGCGATTCTAATGAAAGGGAAGCTCAGGCTTCTGATAATCAGATTATACAGGTTCTTGAGTCTGCAGAGAGTGTGGTCAGTTGTAACACCAGGCCACAGTGCATTAGGAAGCCTCCCAATAGGTTTGATCTGTAAATTAAAAAAAAAAAAAAAAGATATATCTAAAAATAAGAGCAACCTAGTTTCAGAGTACCGGGGAAGAGGTGTATTGAACGCCACAAGTTTAAAATAAATGTTGTCTTTCAATTCGAAAAGAGGCATCAACTAATGAATGCGGATGCAACCCCAGTTCTCAGAAAGAGAAAATAGCCATTGCTGTCAGGTGATAGGATTATGCTACGTTTAATATAAAAGCTGCCTTTAGGTCTCTATAGCTCTGACATCAGTGTCCCACCCCTCGGGTGCTGAATGACTATGCAGAGTGTAGGAAGCCCAGCCTCTTTTGCTTTCAGTTGCTGATCAGGATTGAGCATAATTTATTTGTTGTTCTACAACACTCTGATTATTAAAAAATAAAAGATCAAATTCAGTGTTTGTACCCTCTGTTGCCTTAATTGTGCACGGGAAGCTGGCGGCTGCCCCTTCCCCAGGTTTATCTCACTGAAAACCTAATTACGTTTGCTGAGCGCAGACCGCAATTCACCGGGCTCGTTTGAATTTTGTGCCTGCCTTTAGCTCTCATTCGGTGTGCTGGCTGGCACTGCCCCTTAAGCACTCGTCTGAGTCACTTATTCAAGCGTTCTCGCTCTTCAGCTTGCTGACTCTTTGAGTCTGACTTGCTTACTATTATTATTTATTACTTTGAGAGCTTATTGTTATTACCTGTATATTTTTTACTTGTATTAACATTTGTTTTTCTTTCTTTCAGAGATGTGTATGTGTGTTGGCCATGGGCCAGAAGGAACACTACAGCAGCGATCTTTTTAGATCATAGCCTGCTAGACACCCAGCAGCAGTCTTAATTAGACCATAGTCTGCTCCAGACACTAGCTGCACACAGAATTTTTTCCCTGTGTGTTAGCTTAGATCTCCCGATCTAAATTTTAATCTGGTTTTCTGAGGGATTATTCTCCAGCTGTGTCTCACCACACCCTCACAGCGACACGCTCACACGTGCACACCTGTGCCCCCCTGTGCACCTCGTGCACACCCGTTCACACCCATGCCCATGCACTCCCGTGCATATAAGGCACATCCGTGCCATGCACACCTGTGCTCCGTGCACACCTGTGCACATGCACATCCGTGTCCGTGCACCCCGTGCATATAAGGCACATCTGTGCCGTGCACACCTGTGCTCCGCACACACCCGTGCATACAGTACACATCCGTGCCCGTGCACACCATGCATACAATACACATCCGTGCACACCTGTGCTCAGTGTAACCTGTGCACATCTGTGCTCGTGCACCCTGTGAATACTCGTGCACTTCTGTGCCCGTGCACCCCCTGCACACATGTGCCCCATGCACAACCGTGCCCATGCACCCCGTGCCGGTACATCTATCCACGCACCTGTGGCTTGTGTGCTCTCCGTGCACATTGGTGCCTGTGTGTCCACGAATCCGAGCACCCTGTGCACTCATCAGTGCCCATCTGTTCTGTGCCCGCGCATTTATCATGCACCCCATGTGCATACCCGCTCCTGTGCCCTGTGCACATTTGTACCCACCGTGCAACCCAGGCAAGTGCTGTGCGCTATGCCAGGTTTCCAAGAATGCGGCTCTTGTAGACGAAAAATGCCCCCAGAGGACCCACATGAATTCTGTGTTTCATTCCTGGGTCCAGAACATGCTGCTTTGGCTCTGACCGACACAGCATTCTGCGATATCTGCGGGAAGTTCCAGAGGTGGGTCCTAAAGGCTAGAGCCAACAGGACAGTGGGGCTGGGATCTCCTTCTAGCAGGGGATCTCATTGTGAGTCTGTTCCCCTTTCAGGTGGTACAGCATCATCTTCTGCCCACCTACAACTATCCATGTCACCCTCCCTGTCTCTTGGGCGACACTCTCGCTCACCTACCAGGAGTGTGGGTCAGCATCGACACTCCCCTCCTAAGAAGAGTTTGCGTCCCAGGTCCCCTAGGGACAAACAGCCTAGTGGGATCTCGGCCCTCATGGACCAGATTGGTCGTTTTATGCAGGTGGTGATGGGACAACAATCACTCATGATGAGTATGTTGTCGGCCCCTGGCACCACGGCAGCGCAGGTTCCCCGGCAGCCCATTCCGACTGTTGAGCCTGAGCCTGAGCCTGAGGCTAAGACTATGAAGAGGACATCCTCTCTCTGCAGGCATCTGGTGACAACAAGCTTGTGCAGGAGGGACCTTCTTGCAACTCGGTGGACGAGCTGCAACAGGAACCGGAGATATCTCCAGGGCCAGTGTTTGAGGCTTTGGTTGAGTGAGTGGCTCAACGTTTACGGGTGGAATGGCCCAGAGATATGGAGCCCCAGGCCTTCTGGTTCTCCTCGGTTAAGCCAGTACAGGACAGAACATTGCTCCCTTTCCCAGATTTTGTCAGGGAGATCCAGTCTTCCTGGTCCAACCCAGCGTCAGCACCTAGCACAGTGGCTGGAGCTAAGGTTTTTTCTTCCATGCAGGAAGCGGTGGGTGTCAGCTTGGCAACCTTCCCCCCGATGGACTCCGCCATTGCGGCCCTCGTACAGGCACTGGGCATTGGACCAGCCAAGGACCTAAAATGTCCTAACAGACAGTGTCGGACAACAGAGATGCACCTCAAGAAGGCCGCTTGCTCCTAAGCTGCCCGGCTTTCCTGTGTTGAGCATGCTTTCTGTCTATCAGGCCATCCTTATTAAGGAGCTCCTTGATATGGTCAGATTAGAGCTGAACCAGGTCTCTGAGGCAGTCACCAGACTGGACAACTCAAGGCCAGAGCGGAGGGCCAATGTCTTGTGGCGCTGGTGGTCACCAGACGGCAACTCTGGCATTCCCAGGCTAGAGCACAGGAGCAGGACAAGTCCTCTCTCCTGGACACCCCTATCACTCCTGGCCATACGTTTGGCCCCGCAGTGAGGAGATGCTTCAGAGGACTCTGAAGACCAGGGAGGCATCAAGGTCGTATGCCCTGCTGCTTCCATGGAACCCTGCCTTGCCTGCTTGGGCTTCCTCCCTGTAAGGGCAACAGCCTACACCCAGGCCTGCTCGTGCTCCTACAGCACCTGCCCCACAGCGCGGTCTGCCTGCAAAGAGGGGCAACTGGTGCCCTAGGGGGGGGCGGCAATCACCAGCGACCCAAGGGTCCCGCAACTGCACTCCCCGCGAGGCCTAAGGCTTAGCATTCTTGAAGGGCCACAGCAGCCATCAACCCCTGACTCCCAGTTAGTATACTGGCAAACCAGCACCATGACAGTTGGGTGCTCAAGACTATGCGGGCTGGTTACCGGCTTCAGTTTCAGGGGGTGATAGTAACTGCAGTAAAGGACCCGCTCCAACATGTGGCTTTCAACACAGAAATCCCGGTGCTTCTCTTGAAGCGTGCCATTCACGAAGTAGATCCCTCCTCTTGCAGGGAGGGGGCTATTCAAGGTACTTCCTACCGCCCGATGGCGGGTTCCGCCCTATCTTGGATCTGAGACTTCTGAACAAACACCTTCGGGTGTTACGTTTCAAGATGCTCACGCACAGCCATGTTGTCAAGGCCATTCAGCCGGGCGATTGGTTTACCACTGTGGACCTGAAGGATGCATACTTTCACATACCCATCAGGCCCGGGCACTGGAAATACCTTCAATTTGCATTTCAGGACAGGTTCTATGAGTTCTACTCTCTTTCGGCCTGTCCCTTGCTCCTCGCAACTTTTCCAAGTGCATGGATGTGCAACTGTTGAATTATCTAGAAAACTGGCTCTTCTGCGCTCAGTCACAGGAGAAAGCCCTGGCACATACGCTGTTGGTCACAGACCACCTCCAGCAGCTCGTTCTCAGGATGAACCTGCAAAAGTGCTGCTTCACACAAAGCCAGCAATTGGATTTTCTGGGCCTCCACCTAGACTCGGTGTCTATGAAGGCCATATTAACAACTCAGCGTCACTGCAATTGAGTCTTGCCTCTCCCTATTCAGGTTGAGAGAGACAGTAAGCATGGTGCTGTGTCAGAGCATACTGGGGTTGATGGCTGATGCCTTTCCAGGCCTTTTTCTACTCGTTTGTGCTTCACCCGCATATCCCAGTCCTGCTGGAGAACCCTGTGCTGGTGGAGGATCCCCTCCAGCCTTCGTCAGGGGACAACCATGGGTCCCATCTTTCGGAGGGAAGTAATCACCACAGATGCCGCCAACCACGGCTGGGGCGCAGTCTGGAATGGTGTGGGGACTTGGGCCTCAGCCCACATCAATGTCCTGCAACTCAGGGCAGTAGATCTTGCCCTACAGCACTTTCTTCCGGTGGTACGGAACAAACACGTGCTGGTGCGGTCAGACAACACCACGGTCGTGGCATATATCAACCGACAGGGCGGCCTGAGATCTCCAAGCCTTCACTGCATGGCGGTTCGGCTGTTACTGTGGTCGCAGTCCCGGCTGGCTTCTCTTTGTGTAGTCCACTTACCGGGCCGACTCAACCACACTAGTGGAATGCATCTGGCAGTGGTTCGGCAAAGCAGACGTAGATCTCTTCACCTCATGGGAGTCTACACACTGCCCTCTTTGGTTCTCGATGAGAGACGTCGACAGTCTCTTAGGAGTCGACGCCCTGGCCCACTTGTCTCCTATATGTCTTCCCACTGATACCACTGCTCCCCGTCTTCCTAGAGAAGGTCAGGGTGGAGAAAGCTACAGTACTACTGGTAGCTCCTCGGTGGCCCCGAAGGACCTGGTTTTCGACCCTGGTGCAACTCCTGTACGGCCAGCCGAGGCAGATCCCCCTGCGGACGGATCGCCTCTCTCAGGCCAAGGGTGATCTGTGGCACCCGAACCCCCAGCTGATGCATCTATGGGTCTGGCCCCTGAAAAGGAATGCCTGTCAGCTCTACGGCTGTCATCGGCAGTTATTGCCACTATTCAGAGCACGAGAGCTCACTCTACCAGATCGCAATTTGCGTATAAGTGGCAGTTATTTCAGGACTGGTGTCTGGCCCAGGGCCAGGACCCAGTTACCTGCCCCATGGCAGTTATCTTACAGTTTCTCCGGAGACTATTAGATGACAGTAGGTCCCCTTCCACATTGAAGGTGTACCTGGCAGCCACATCTGCTTGTCACACGCGCATACAGTGGCTTGCGAAAGTATTGACTCCCCTTGGCATTTTTCCTATTTTGTTGCCTTACAACCTGGAATTTCAATGGATTTTTGGGGTGTTTGTATCATTTGATTTACACAACATGCCTAACACTTTGAAGATGTAAAATATTTTTTTATTGTGAAACAAACAAGAAATAAGACAAAAAAAAAAAACAGAAAACTTGAGCGTGCATAAGTATTCACCCCCCCAAAGTCAATACTTTGTAGAGCCACCTTTTGCAGCAATTACAGCTGCAAGTCTCTTGGGGTATGTATCTATAAGCTTGGCACATCTAGCCACTGGGATTTTTGCCCATTCTTCAAGGTAAAACTGTTCCAGCTCCTTCAAGTTGGATGGGTTCCGCTGGTGTACAGCAATCTTTAAGTCATACCACAGATTCTCAGTTGGATTGAGGTCTGGGCTTTGACTAGGCCATTCCAAGACATTTAAATGTTTCCCCTTAAACCATTCGAGTGTTGCTTTAGCAGTATGCTTAAGGTCATTGTCCTGCTAGAAGGTGAACCGCCGTCCCAGTCTCAAATCTCTGGAAGACTGAAACAGGTTTCCCTCAAGAATTTCCCTGTATTTAGCGCCATCCATCATTCCTTCAATTCTGACCAGTTTCCCAGTCCCTGCCGATGAAAAACATCCCTACAGCATGATGCTGCCACCACCATGCTTTACTGATGGTGTTCTCGGGGTGATGAAGAATGTTGGGTTTACGCCAGACATAGCGTTTTCCTTGATGGTCAAAAAGCTCAATTTTAGTCTTATCTGACCAGAGTACCTTCTTCCATATGTTTGGGGAGTCTCCCACATGCCTTTTGGCGAACACCAAACGTGTTTGCTCATTTTTTTCTTTTAGCAATGGCTTTTTTCTGGTCATTCTTCCGTAAAGCCCAGCTCTGTAGAGTGTATGGCTTAAAGTGGTCCTATGGACAGATACTCCAATCTCCGCTGTGGAGCTTTGCAGCTCCTTCCGGGTTATCTTTGGTCTCTTTGTTGCCTCTCTGATTAATGCCCTCCTTGCCTGGTCTGTGAGTTTTGGTGGGCGGCCCTCTCTTGCCAGGTTTGTTGTGGTGCCATATTCTTTCCATTTTTTAATAATGGCTTTAATGGTGCTCCGTGGGATGTTCAAAGTTTTGGATTTTTTTTTATAACCCAACCCTGATCTGTACTTCTCCACAACTTTGTCCCTGACCTGTTTGGAGAGCTCCTTGGTCTTCATGGTGCCGCTTGCTTGGTGGTGCCCCTTGGTTAGTGGTGTGGCAGACTCTGGGGCCTTTCAGTACACTTTCACTTTCATGTGCCAGATCATGTGACACTTAGATTGCACACAGGTGGACTTTATTTAACTAATTTTGTGACTTCTGAAGGTAATTGGTTGCACCAAATCTTATTTAGAGGCTTAATAGCAAAGGGGGTAAATACATATGTACGCACCACTTTTCCGTTATTTATTTTTTAGAATTTTTTGAAACAAGCTATTTTTTTCATTTCACTTCACCAATTTGGACTATTTTGTGTATGTCCATTACATGAAATCCAAATAAAAATCAATTTTAATTCCAGGTTGTAAGGCAACAAAATAGGAAAAATGCCAAGGGGGGTCAATACTTTCGCAAGCCACTGTAGATGGGTTATTGCCTGGAAACCATTTCCTGGTGTCCCAATTTCTTAAGGGTGCGAGCAGGCTGCATCCTCCCAAGACATCTAGCCTCCCCTCATGGCGCCTTGATGTGGTGCTGGAAGCCCTTACAAAAGCCACATTTGAGCCACTCCACACTGTGGATCTGAAGCTCATGTCCTTAAAAACTGTGTTTTTGCTGGCTATTGCTTCAGCAAAACGGGTGAGTGAGCTGCATGCACTTTCAGTGCACCCTTCTTCCATTTGCTTTGCTGGAGACGGGTCTAGAGTCTCCATGCGACCAAACTCCACGTTCCACGTGAACCAATCTGTGGAGTTGATGGCATTCCATCCTCCTCCCTTCTCTGGAGGACCAACGGTTGCACATGCTCTGCCCGGTGCAGACATTGAGGTGCTATATTGCTCTTTCGAGGTGTCCCAGTGTCTGAAATATGTGCTGTGGCTAGGTGGGCTACGCCACACACTTTCACGAGGTTCTACAGACTGAATGTGCTGGATTCCTGTGCTCCATTCTTTGGAGCTTCAGTCTTGGACTCCATTATACCAGTGAAAGAGACCACTTAGTGTTAGTCTGGATTAGACTGCTGTACTCTTTGAGTACGCTTTCCAGTGTTACCCATGAGGTAAGAGTATCCCGGCACGATATAGTACTGTTAAAGACCCTCTGTTCATAGAACAGTGTTAGGACATATGTCTTTTGAACCACACACTGAGGCGCTGTTCCGTGTATATTTTTTACATGTAGCCCGATCTTGTCCTACTGCCGCATGGTCTCCCGCACGACTACTTTGGTACACAGTACTCATAAGGTTGCGGATGCAACCCCGGTTCTCTGAAAGAGAAAATAGCCATCAAGCAGTGAGGTCGCTTCAGTAGCCCTTGCGGCCTGAAGCAAAAGAGGCTGGGCTTCCTACGCTCTGCATAGTCATTCAGCACCCGAGGGGAGGGGCTCTGACATCAGAGCTACGGAGGCCTAAAGGCAGCTTTTATATTAAGCTCAGCATAATCCTATCACCTGATAGCGATACCCATTAGTTGATGGCTATTTTCTCTTTCAGAGAACCGGGGTTGCATTTGCAACCTTACCTTTTATTCTGTATGGCTGTAAGAATACGTAGCCAGAGCTAGACTCCTGGTGATTGGTTCACCTGCGGCTATAAATAAAGGTTCCCGCATTTCTAATGGCAGTTTGAGCTTGGCTATGAAAATAAGAAGTTCTGTTATGGATAAAATATGGATAAAATAAAGTTGCATCACTTTTTGTTCAAATGTCTTTATCAAGATACAACATACAACATCAAGATATCACTTTATCAAGATATAACAGTGTAAAGCCAGCACCAGCAGCAATTGTTTACTTTCAGTGTCTCTTTCCTCCTCTGGACAACCCACCCCATTCAGCCAAAGCTGCAAGTTGATATATTGTGACAGAGGGATTAACTGGCTCTTAATTACCTAGTAATTCTCTCTGCAGCATTCGACATGGAGTTTCTCATATGCGTGGTCAACAGCCAGTTCGTCAATAATCACTCACTGTTGACCACGCATTGTCATGATTTTATCTACCTCAGTCATCTTATATATATATTAGTCCTAGGGCTTTTGGTTATTCTGACTTTTTTCATTATTTATCGCCCATCTTCCTGTCACACATATTGGCTGTTTCTAAAGGTACCCAAATTGTAGTTATCATATACAAAATCAATGTAAACTCTGTTTTTAATTGTATGTCTTTCTCTTTCTAAAGTACATTATTCAGACCAACACTAAACCATAAATGACCACTTTCATAAATCTAACTGTGTAAGCCAACACCCCATGAATGTTCGAAAAATGAAAAGGCGGCCCTGGGCCGGGTGAAATTTAGACCAGCTTTTTGATGTACCAATGCCGCATCAGGGCTGGCCTATCTGCATGTGTGAACCCAACGAGGCCCTGGGCTGGTCTTAACGCGTCAACGTTGTGATGTAGCTCAAACCACTCCCCTACTAGGTTGAGCATAGTAGATCAAACAATGTCAGTTTTAAGAGGTAGCAGCTGGGACGATGCAGAAATTAACCCTTAGCGGTCCATTTATTCAGTGCTTGTCAGGTGCATCAGGTCCAATTTATTTTCACATGCTCTGTTAATTTTTATTTTCCCCCCCCAGAGTAAAGCAGGTTTAAAAGGTATTGAATCGCAAAAGGACAGTCCTGTATCTCCAGCCAAGCCCCACCCCTTGTTCACTGTATTTTTCACATACCTATTTATAGACGTAGATACTTTCCCGATCAATCGTTTTATCACAAAACACTTCAATAATGCAATCCAAGTCATTATTTTATTACTATAACATCTCAAAAAGCTCTGCAAATGTCTGTGATATTCTTTGAACACTGGATGCAGAAGCAGCTACCTCCTCTATGTCCGTGTTATGTCTGGTGAAAACCTGTAAGTTTGTCCAAGAACTTTTGGAAATACTGAGCAGCAGGCCAGAGATAAACCCACCACAGATCTTGGATTTTACTGAACCTACGGCGATCTCCAGCCCGGAAAATAGTAATGGGGAATGCACTGATTACACCGACACTTTTGACGATGATGATGCTGGGTCAATCATGAATGGTAAGTGTTTCTTCATCATACAGCTTTCACTAAAACGATAAAACGTGCGCTCTGTGTGTGTGTGTGTGTGTGTGTGTGTGTGTGTGTGTATACACACACACACACGCACATACACACACATTTCAGATTGCAGCTAAGATTGTAAATCTCAATATTGATAAATAACGCATACGACATTGCATATTCAGTCACCATTAATATAGTAATCTGTATTGTGACTAATGTAATGTACATGTCCTTGTTTGCTTCATTTACACATGATCAAACACGATCGCTTCTTTCCACAGTAACCGACTGCACTGTCAACACACGCCTTTATTGTATCTTATGCAATACGTACAGTACCAACAGTGCTGCAAATTTCCCAGCTTAATTTCTTATGTTGACCTCCGGGAATGCAGTGTTTACGTCACTGTTTACATTCCCGACAAGCACTTCACCGCAATTTAGGCTTCCTTTTCAGTCACATATGTGAATGCACTTAGGCTCCCTAAAACCTCAACTGTGAACAGAAATTTTAAAGGCGGCCCAGAGACGGCCCAGGGCCGACTCAGTAAGTGTGGACGGGGTCTTATATAAATCTACTGTTTTGTCAAACTATATTCAACCACTACCTGATTCGAGACACTGCCGGAGCTGCTCCGCAGATAGAACTTTTCGTTCAGCTGACTTTGGTAAGCCCGATTGCATTGCCTACTTTCCTGTGTATTTTTGTGTTCGTTTCTTTTTGTGGATTTGTCGTTTTATTATGCTGGTAATTTGTAGGGCAAGGCTGGGTGGCATAATGATTCTGTGTCCCTGCTGTGTTTGCCGGAGGTAAATATTTTTTTTTTTTTTTTTTTTTAACTTTTTTAACTTTTATTGTTATTCGTAAAATTCGTTCCAAACATAAAAATATTACCATTATGTCAATTCGTACGTTACTAACTACCGAAATTTATGATTAATATTAAAATTGCTCAGCTGAAATTCCTATTACCACCGTGAATTTTTGTTCGTTCAAATACGTCAAGCAATCCAAATTAATAAATGTATAGGCACAGCGTCTGAAGTAGGGGAATAAATCGATATTTAACTTAATAGCAGAGCTGATATTAATTGTGTGTGTTTTGTTTCTATTTTTAGCGAGCATCAATTGCTGTTTTCACTAGGCTTTGTTTTCACTTTAAAGAGATTTACTTTTTTTTGTTTTCACTGATATTGTCTTTTGTTGGAGAGATACTGCTGCTGCTCACTGCACACTGACCCCATGTGGATGTACGATATCTAGTTTAATTTTGTACTGATGCTAACGATTTTCTCTATGCTGTTTTACTACACCGACTGTTAAGTGTTTGCATTAACTGGTTAATGTTAAGCACTGATTGGACTTTGGGGCTTTGTTTCATTAGGGTAAATGTGCATTTGAATATCTAGTCCACCTATTGGGCAGATTAATATTATTATGCACTCATTGCACTTTGACTTTGCTGCTATACATATTAAAATAATTGATCTATGCACAGTTATTGCACTTTGTTGTTTTGCACATTGAAGTTGCTTCCTCCTACTACATTTGGATTTTTAAGAGTATTAATAACTAAGTGATTGGCCTTCTGCACTTTTGTTATAGCTGAATTGACAGTGTCATAAATTAACAACTAATTATTATTTGACATTGGATATTTCACATGTTACACCAACCTAGTTGTCTCTTATGAGTGGATAGCACTGCTTGAGTTTAACTTCTCAGTTGCCTTAATTCATCAATCTAATTGATATTATTGTACGTGTTATTTTTGTTTGAATTGCATGATACCTGTTGATCTTTTATTAATTAATTTCTTTTCTTTGTATTTTAATAAACAGCTCTGGCATTTTTGAACTGCATATATGTCTATGTTTTTTTATTTAATTGAAGGGAATCTATGCAGGGGTTTAAGATTTACTTGTGTTTAAATACTCAATTTCCCTTATATAATTATAACATCTAGTAAGGGTGGCGTAGTCAACTATATTATCACTTATGATCCATGGTGAGGGTGCTGCAGAAATTTGGAACATAATCAAACTGAATCAAACTCAGAGAAGAAAGCAGCAAAAGATGCATTCATTTTCTCAACTGGAAGAATGCTATATGCAGTATTTTTTTTTAATTACTGTCACAGTATTGTTAACTTATCACCATGTTCATGTAGTGTACTCCATTTAACACAACTATCTAGCCACACAGTTATATGAAAATGCATTACATTACTGGTATATGTAATCAATTATTATTCACTAAAAATGAATGCAATCACGGTGAGCCCCATAATGTTTGTTCCTTCTGTATTTCTTAAGATTAAAAAAAAAAAAAAAAACACAAATAAAATTACCTTAATAATATACAGCGTGATATATTCAGAATCCGCATATCGTCTGTAATTCCACTGAAACATTGACATTATTGAACAAACCTCTGGTCTCTGCCAGACATTCTTCCACTGCATATTATCCTCCACGCACCCTCACGCCCCTGCAATGTTAAGAACATAAGAACATAAGAAAGTTTACAAACGAGAGGAGGCCATTCGGCCCATTTTGCTCGTTTGGTTGTTAGTAGCTTATTGATCCCAGAATCTCAACAAGCAGCTTTTTGAAGAATCCCAGGGTGTCAGCTTCAACAACATTACTGGGGAGTTGATTCCAGACCCTCACAATTCTCTGTGTAAAAAAGTGCCTCCTATTTTCTGTTCTGAATGCCCCTTTGTCTAATCTCCATTTGTGACCCCTGGTCCTTGTTTCTTTTTTTCAGGCTGAAAAAGTCCCTTGGGTCGACACTGTCAATACCTTTTAGAATTCTGAATGCTTGAATTAGGTCGCCACATAGTCTTCTTTGTTCAAGACTGAACAGATTCAATTCTTTTAGCCTGTCTGCATATGACATGCCTTTAAGCCCGGAATAATTCTGGTCGCTCTTCTTTGCACTCTTTCTAGAGCAGCAATATCTTTTTTTATAGCGAGATGACCAGAACTGCACACAATATTCAAGATGAGGTCTTACTAGTGCATTGTGCAGTTTTAACATTACTTCCCTTGATTTAAATTCAACACTTTTCACAATGTATCCGAGCATCTTGTTAGCCTTTTTTATAGCTTCCCCACATTGTCTAGATGAAGACATTTCTGAGTCAACAAAAACTCCTAGGTCTTTTTCATAGATTCCTTCTTCAATTTCAGTATCTCCCATATGATATTTATAATGTACATTTTTATTTCCTGCGTGCAGTACCTTACACTTTTCTCTATTAAATGTCATTTGCCTTGTGTCTGCCCAGTTCTGAATCTTGTCTAGATCATTTTGAATGACCTTTGCTGCTACAACAGTGCTTACCACTCCTCCTACTTTTGTGTCGTCTGCAAATTTAACAAGTTTGCTTACTATACCAGAATCTAAATCATTAATGTAGATTAGGAATAGCAGATGACCTAATACTGATCCCTGTGGTACACCACTGGTTACCACACTCCATTCTGAGGTTTTTCCTCTAATCAGTACTTTCTGTTTTCTACATGTTAACCACTCCCTAATCCATGTACATGTGTTTCCTTGAATCCCAACTGCGTTCAGTTTGAGAATTAATCTTTTGTGCAGGACTTTGTCAAAAGCTTTCTGGAAATCTAAATAAACCATGTCATATGCTTTGCAATTATCCATTATCGATGTTGCATCCTCAAAAAAATCAAGCAAGTTAGTTAGACACGATCTCCCTTTCCTAAAACCATGTTGACTGTCTCCCAGGACCCTGTTACCATATAGGTAATTTTCCATTTTGGATCTTATTATAGTTTCCATAAGTTTGCATATAATAGAAGTCAGGCTTACTGGTCTGTAGTTACCTGGTTCAGTTTTGTTTCCCTTTTTGTGGATTGGTATTACGTTTGCAATTTTCCAGTCTGTCGGTACCACCCCTGTGTCAAGAGACTGCTGCATGATCTTGGTTAGCGGTTTGTAAATTACTTCTTTCATTTCTTTGAGAACTACTGGGAGGATCTCATCCGGCCCAGGGGATTTGTTTATTTCAAGAGCTCCTAGTCCCTTTAACACTTCTGCCTCAGTTATGCTAAAGTTATTTAAAACTGGATAGGAACTGGTCGACATGTGGGGCATGTTGTCAGTATCTTCCTTTGTAAAAACCTGTGAAAAGTAATCATTTAATATATTTGCTATTTTTTTTTCATCATCTACGATTTTGCCATTTGTATCTTAAACATTTAAGCTCCTCATTGAATGTTCGCTTGCTGTTGTAATATTGGAAAAACATTTTGGAATTGGTTTTAGCTCCCTTAGCAATGTTCATTTCTATTTCTCTCTTGGCCTTTCTAACTTCCTTTTTGACTTGCGTTTGCAGTTCTGTGTACTCTTTCTGCGTACTTTCTTTTTGGTCCTTTTTTAATGCTCTGTAAAGTGCCTTTTTTCGCTGAATATTTTTTTTTAATTGATCTATTAAACCATTTTGGCCATTTAGTTTTACATTTAGATTTGTCTACTTTAGGGATGTAATTGTTTTGTGCCTCTAGTACTACATTTTTGAAGAACAACCATCCTTCTTCTTTGGGTGTTTTCTCTATTTTACTCCAATCTATTTCTGTTAGTTTCTGTTTCATACCTTCATAGTTTGCTTTTCTAAAATTGTAAACCTTAGCTTTAGTCTTTACTTTTGGGGTTTTAACAAACACTTCAAATGAGACCATGTTGTGGTCTGAGTTTGCCAGTGGTTCTCTGACCTCTGTTTTAGTTATTCTATCTTCGTTATTTGAAAAGACTAAATCAAGGCATGCCTCCCCTCTAGTCAGTGCCTTGACAAATTGTGTTAGGAAGCAGTCATTTGTCATTTCCTCCATTTCAATTTCATCCTCTGTGCTACCCACCGGGTTTTCCCATTTTATATGGGGGAAGTTGAAATCCCCCATTAGTATGGCTTCTCCTTTGCTACATGCATTTCTAATGTCATTGTATAACAGGTTTTTTTGCTCACCGTCTGAATCTGGCGGTCTATAGCATGCTCCTATTATTATGCCCTTTGAATTTTTGTCCGTTATTCTGACCCATATTGATTCGGTTTTATTTTCTTTGTCCAGGTTTAACACCTGGGCTTCAAGACTGTTTCTTATGTATAGCGCTACCCCTCCTCCTCTTCTGTCCTGCCTGTCTTTCCTATACAGTGTATACCCACAAATATTATATTCGTCCCCATCACTCTCAGACAACCAAGTTTCTGTAACACCTATCACATCATAGTTACTTGTTAGTGCAGTAGCTTCAAGTTCTAGAATTTTGTTTCTGATACTTCTAGCATTTAGATAAACACATTTAATGGTTGTCTTACCTGAGTTGTTGTTCTTGTTTTGATGCGGTCTCCCTTCTGTTTTTTTGTTGATTTCTCCCCCCTTTAGTTTAAATGCTTCTGAACCTGCTCGAGGATTTTTTCTCCAAGTAGACTAGTTCCCTTGTTATTTAAATGCAGTCCATCCCGTCTATACAGATAGTCCTCGTTGTAGAATGTGGTCCAATGATCAAGATAGGTGAAGCCTTCCCGTGTGCACCACGTCTTCAGCCATGCGTTTTGATTAATTATTTCCAGCTGTCCATATGGTCCTTTGCAAGGTGCTGGTAGTATACCAGAAAATACCACAGTTTTGGTTTTCTCTTTTAATTTCCTTCCTAGCTCTCTGAATTTGTTTTGCAGGGATTTTGGTCTGTCTCTTCCAATGTTGTTTGTACAGATGTGGACGACTAATACCGGGTCGTCTCCTGTTTCTTCTAGGAGCCTGTCCACGTTCTCAGTGATGTGCTTGACTGAGGCTCCCGGAAGGCAGCACACTGTTGTAGTAAGGGGGTCCAAACTGTGAATTGAACTTGCTGTGTTTCTCAATATGGAGTCCCCAACAATCATGACCTCCCTTCTTTTTGCTGTCTGGTCACCACTGTCAATGGGGTCCTGGATGTTGTTCCTTTCATTCTCTTGTTGTTGGTTCTGCTCATCAAAATTCTGAAGTGACTCAAATTTGTTGGTTGTTTTGATTTCTGATGGTTGTGTTTGACGAAGTTTCTTTTTTTCCCTGCTTCTGCCTACCTGAACCCAGCTGTTCTGACCTTCTATCTCCCTGGTGGCTTTCAGTCTGTTAGGGGTGATACAGACTTCCATGAATTGTGGGTGTGCCAGTTCCTCAAGATCCTGTTGCTTTCTCACTTCTTCCAGCTCCATTTCTAGCATACTTACTAGTTTGCCACCTTAAGCACACTTGGTTTAGCTCTGCTGGGTTTTCTCGGATTTCCCACATCAAGCAGGTGTCACAGATTACTGGATTGAAGACCATGTTGAGGGTTTTTTTTTTTTTTTTTGAAGTTTAGTTTCTTCTGCAGCCGTCAACCTGCTTTCAAACTGCTTCTAAACTGCTCTGTACTTTTCCACGCCTGTACTTCTCCCACTCGCTGTCACTTCCACTTGCTGTGGCTGGGAAGACTGCCTCGTTTAACTGCATTGTTCTGCTGTGCTGTTGACTCCTCCCCTCGCCCGTGTCTCAGAACGGTGCTGAATTTGAATCAGCTGCTCCGAGTTTCAGCTCGTTTGTTATCAGAAAAACACACGCGGCTGTTTGACTTTGAGCTGCTGCTGTGTTTCCCCAATGTCCTGTGTTTTCTGATTAAAGCAATTAAAGATGCAATTTCTCCTTACTGCTTCTAAACCGCTCTATACTTTTCCACGCCTGTACTCCCACTCGCTGTCACTGTTCTGATAATGTTACACAAACTGTAAATCATCCTGTATAATAGCTGAAGTAGAGCTTTGAGAAAATTATGAAAATGAAATACAAATAGCTGGAAGATATTAACATTTTAATGTAAATCTAAATAATTTAATTATTCAAATATTTTTAGAGGTATACATTTGCCTGCTATGAAGCAGATATCTATTTGCCACAATGAGAAGCTGCTTCCTGAGCTTTCTGTGTATTTACTTGTACAGTAACAAAAATACATAGTGTGTTAAGAAGAAATATGGGTTAAAAACCAAGATATTTAGAAAGTAAGCACAGTGCTGCTGTTAAAAGTATACCTTTATTTTACAATGTATCTTAACAGTAACACAAAGTGTAAAGTTTATTTACTAGTTTTAATTTTCAAAATGGAAAGTTACAAGAATAAACAGAAGTATATGGAGAGAACTAAAATCAAGTCTGATTGATATAAAGCAAAACAACAAAATGGTGGTACTTCAAAGAGTGAGGCCATAGATCTGCTGAAAATACTATATATAAAAAATGGAAACACCTGGGTAAATGAGGCTCATGCATTAATTAAGCAAATAACATCCCAGTATGCTTAGGGTCATGTATAAAAATGCTGGACAGGCCTGGTTGCCTATAATTATGGCTAGCATGGCTGCAAGAGGAGACCTCAGTGACTTTGAAAGAGGGGTGATTTTTGGGACGCGTTTGGCAGGATCTTCAGTGACCAAGACAGCTGAACTTGTTGATGTTTCATGAGTAACGGTGTCTAAGGTGATGTTGGCATGGAACTCCGAGTGAAAGACATCATCAGCAAAGGGCAGCAGTGGGCCGAAGTGCATACTCCAGGATTGTGATATCCGTGCATTAATTCAAAGTGCAAAGTGTAAATACAGTATAATCGTAAATCTCGAAAAACTACTCACTTCTAAATCTTTTGTAGTCATTTTTGTATTACTTTAGTATAAATATATGTTAACTTGGATTCATATGTTCTTTTTTTCTGACTTTATGTGAACAAAAAAATACACATTTGCCCGTTTTCCCATTGGAAATACTGATATTTTTAAATATCACTGTCCTGGTCACAAAAGCAAAGTTTGTGGGGAATAATAGCCATTTTCTATACTTTTGAGGCATAAGCAATTAGAAAATAACACTTACTACCCAGGAACAAAAAAATAAATAAATTTGTTACATGGTGTAATTGAACCTGTTAAAAGGCAGTTAACTAATTTAGGACCTGCTTTTCCATGTGAAAAAGACAAATTGCCAATCTCACAGGGTTTCTGTCATTTTAATTTTCTGCTATTTTGAATTTTATTCTACCCTGTTCATTTTCTTGATAGAGAACAACTTATTATTATTAACTTATCATTATATTGTATTTACACATTGCACATGTTTCCTTCATTGCACTAGTTCCAATCTTTTTAAAACTGAGAGAAAAAAAGCTTACTGGCCCAGTGTTTGTGCGATGGACCGGTTTGTATAAGTATGTTTCTCAAGTATCTCATCTGAACTTGTTGATGCTGCTCAGTACAGTATTCCATACGGTCAACATATTTGCAATGTTAACCCTTTGCTGTCCAATTATTTTAACCCTGTCAGGCTGGTCAGGCCTTATTTAATTCTGGGGAACAAAATTCCGTTTTACTTCATGTGCTGTTCAAATTGAAAGTGACTTTATTTACATAAAACATGTTTCAAATCACTATATAATTAAAGTGAATTATACCAATTTATTCAACCAAAAGCAAGTTTTTATTCTTTTTTTTTTTTTTTTACTATTTATGAGGGGAAGCAACAAAACCTCCAAAATCACAAAATTATTGGTTTTGCTGAGTTAGAGTGACTTTAGAGCAATTACTCAGGTTCCAAACTTATTGTAAATCAATAAGACACCCCTAGCAAAGAAAGCAAGTGAAAAACAATAACCAAAAACAATATGTATTTTAGAACTATTTATTTGAGAACTGCAAAATACAAAAAACAAAAGAAAGAACCAACAATTTGAACAAATTTGAACCAA
>NC_054538.1:41741242-41796242 GCF_017654505.1 Polyodon spathula
CTATAAATGAGCAATTGTATGTAAAAAAAAAAAAAGGTGTCACAGTTGTAAGTTGGCCTGGGTAAGGGTGTCTACTAAGAAATAAAATAATATTTTCAGGCCTGGTTTGTATAGGATGGGAGACTGCCTGGCAATACCACGTACTTTAAACTTTTCTTTGAAGTTTTATTCAGTGGTGTAGTCGAGGGTATATGCAGGTAAACAGTGTTTCCCAGCTTTGAATTTGGACAATATATCGTTTACCCACTTCTCAGATAAGGGATACAGAGTATACTCACTTCTACTCTCCTACGATGTGACAGGAGACAATATGTTTTAACGACGAGCATCTGTTTTGTGTTCAGAGAATGTGATCGGAACGAAGCGATGACAATTTCGTTCACCACTCTTAATAATATCTGCCGCTCTGCTCTTTCTTTCATTCCATTCCGCTCCCCTGTTCCAGACAAAATGGTGTATGTGTGTGTGTGTGTATGGTGTATGTGTTATATATATATATATATATATATATATATATATATATATATATATATATATATATATATATCGTGTTGCCAATTGCAGATGAAAAGATGTACTGTATTGTGCATTCAGAAAGGAATACTATTTAATTGTCCTTATTAATCGCATACCTTGACTCAAGTTAAAAAAAAAAAAAATCCCCACCTATCTAATTGAATTCAAAGACACTTTCTCATTATTATTGTTTGGTACTGAAAACAAGCGTACATTTCAAACTTTGCATATGATTCGTATCAAATTAGCATCATACAGGGATTATTTGTATCCGAATATCTCATAGGGAGCTCAAAGCAACCCACAAACACATATGAGTGAGTTGACAGGGCTGACGGACCACACTGACTGTACTAGTATATGAACCATCCTTAATTTAAGAGTGCAGAAAATATAAACCGTGTTCACACGCTGTATGGTGCATAACCATAGAACTGTATAAGAACAATAACCACAGACAGATGGACACACACACGAATGACGTTTCTCACATTTTTAAAGCAATTTTTTAAAAAAAGAAATAATTGTGCATGTTTTTTCTACTTTTGTTTTTGCTTTCTACTTGTTTTTTACTTCTATTTGACTTAATGTGAAATTATAACCCTTGGTATTTTCAGGTTCTACAGACACTCAGCTTTTCTAAAAGGTATAACACTATCCTTAATAGGGATATATACAATAACTCACTGTGACAGAAAGACGATGAATCTTGGTTGTAAATCTTCCTCCAGACCTCAGACCGCAGCCGCAGATTGTGAAGGCATCCGCATTCATTTACCAAGGACGCATTCAATGCATGCGTGACAGCATATAAGGGGGACAGGGAATTGGAATCTTTTCCTTCGTATTGGTTTGTAGTGAGTAAGAGCCAGAAGGACAGTACACAGTATATAAAACTGAAATCTTGAGTGTTGTATTTTTGCTTGCTTGCTATTATCTTGTCTTCTACATTACCAGATAGTTAACACAGTTCCGGAGCTGTCGCCAGGGGCCAGCACGAAACCGGAAAACACTGCACCTTTGTCACAAATATAAATGTATCACCCACCACGAGCACTACTGCACACACCCAGGACTGGTGACCATGTTTGTATTATTGTGGAACGGATATTTGTTTATTGTTTAGGACTGTCTATTCTTACTATATATCTTATTACATACCCTGCACCTCTTTTGAGTAATGGATGTGCATATAGATACCTTTGATTCCTGATTATACCACTAGGAGATCTGTAAATTAAACGTGAGCCAATGATCATACAATGAAACCATTACTTATTTAGTAATCTGCAGAGCAACAGCTTTTTAGAAATGTATAATACTGTATACTTTAAGTAGATATTTGGTCTGATTCATTCCCTAAAATTGTCATGTCAGTCGGCCCTCTAAAAGGTAGAATTCTCGAGGTCCGCAAAAGGGTATAGGTCCTGGAATGTTACAAGGTCAGCAAATAAATAAATTTACTGACCTACAATAAATTCCCCTATTGGACCAAGCTGGGTACACAAAAGGTTGACTATTGATCAATAAATAGTAATTGTTCCGGATAGGGGATGATTTGCAGAATCTGTGGGAGTGTCCAATGAACTTTTGTACATTAGCCCATAGCCTTAAGGAATTAGATATGATCGTGTAACAATCACTCTACAGGAACATAAACATATAAACTGATTGACAGAAACCAAAATAAAGAAATAAATAATCAGAACAATGAGGGAATAATAATAATGAAAACAAATATATTGTTCAACACAATAAGGGCATATCTAGGCAAGAACAAGACAAACCAGCACAAAAAAACAGCTGTGAGATATAGCACAGTATAGCCAAATCTGTTGCACCCCCAATATTAGCTTACATCCACTTTGCAAGAGCAAGTATAAAAATAAAATTTAAAAAAAATAGAGTTGGTTAGATCTCACCCAATTATTCTGTCCAAATGGCCCAAGGCAGACTTGAGTGTGATGAAAATAAAGTTGTTGAATATTTTTATAATCCACAAGGAGATGAATGAAATTCAATCCAGTACCAAAACATAACACAAAAAAACATCCAGAGCAAAGAACGAATATAGGGTAAGAGAAAAGTATCAACAACAAAAAAAGGAAGAAACAAAAGAAAAGACTATGATAACCCAGGTGGCGTGATCCAATTAATTAGCACCTACTGCAGGACTGAGCACTGGCTAAGAGGACAAACACCTAGATTACAAATATAAACCACTAGGTGAAGCAAATACTTGTATTGATATATTATTTGGCCAAGCAAAGCAAAGAACATAAGATATTATGTAACTATATATTACAATCAGTCCAAATCTAAGATTGGAGGTTCTTTTTTTATACCAGAGAAAAGGAGTTCCTGCAGTATGTATGAGGTCACATTTCCATACTGGGGAGGGAAAGATCACCAAGGGGCAGGTTGTTTGTCTTGGCCACTGTGCCATTTTGTTCTATATAAGTGTTTTGTTTGGTTTAGCACTCCCATACTGCAGTACTACAGTATGTTTGTGTCCCTCATCTGACGTCACCTATAAGCCATCTTGCAACATATGGTGCCTTCTCACTCAAGCCAGGAAAAATACTGTGGGTGATTTTTTAATTTAACCTTTTACACACTTTTTTGTGTGTTTTTGGGAGTAAGAAAGGAGAAAATGGGGAGAAGGAGCTGAAGGGGAAAGCACAGGAACGGCCACTCCCAAAGCCTGAAGGAGGTCGGATGGTTTTGGCGCCTAGCCTGTAACAAACCAGGGCACACCACCATGCACCCCTTTCCACATGCCCCTTCAGGCACCTGTCCAAAAGAGGGATGAGGGAAGCTGGGAGGTGAATCCTTGGACCCGGCCGTAGGACCCCATGTGGTGGGTACAAGGGGAGTACTCCACTGTGGAGTGGGAGGATGAGGAGTGGCGCACCTACTGCTGTTGCTATGGGCATGAGGAGGAAAGCTGCCCGGAGGTCGACTCGGACACAGACGAGGAGGGGGAGGAGCCTGAAGTCCTGTTGTGTCCAGGGGGAGACTACCTACTGCTCCTGCCTCCACCACCAGAGGGAGACTACCTGCTTCTCCTCCCTCCACCTCCTGAAGAGCTGAAGCTACCTCTCGAAGGCAGCTCCTGCTGTCGCCTCCCAAGAGTCAACTCCTGCCTGGTCCTGTAGGGCATGCAATGCCTGGGGCTGCCACACCTGCACATCCTAAGGCTGCTAAGCTTGCAATGCCCAAGGAGGCCAGCTCACCATCGCTTGGAGAAGCCAGATCGCCATTGCACAGGGATGCCTGTACGCCACCACCCAGCGATGTCTGCTTGCCATCACCCATGGCCTTATTGTGTCCAGCAGTGCTGCCAGAAATTCTGGGGTCAGAGCCCAAGAAAAGGGAACCGTCGGATACAGAGAAGGGGGAGAGGCTAGGAGAACATCTACACCCACGATAGTTGCACTGCCGGAGGACGCAGCTCCACTCTCAATGCCGGAGTGTCCTGCGCTGAGGGCAGCATTACCTCTGACAGTGCCACAATAATTCCTGGAGTACACAGCAGAGCTGCCTCTGCTGGAGTGTCCCTTGCTGAGGGCAGCCTTGCCGCTGCCAGCACCACTGCTTGGGGATTAGCTGTGTCTAAGCGTAAGCGTTACCACTGGTAGCATGTCCACTGCCACAAGTGCCTTTGCTGGAGAAGCCAACCTTGGCGCTCTCAGCATTGTCGAGGGCAGTATTTCCGCTGACAGCATTGCCATTGTCAGTATTTAAGCTGCCAGTGTTGCCAATGGCAGCATTTCTGCCACCCATGGTCCCATTGATACCTCCATTCCTGGCCCTGGACCCTGACCAAGATTTTTGGACTTTTAAGGGGGGAGATGACCTTTAAGCCCATTTGTGCTATACATGGTGGTGGTGGTGGGGGTGGTGGGGGTGGTGGTGGTGGGGGGGTACTCCCCAACCCTGTGCATACTTTTATGTTTTGTGTTATTTTGTATTTGTATTATTATTTAAATGGTACTTTTTAACGTTGTTTTGTTGTTAATTATTTTACATCATGTATGGGGTTAAAATCCCCCATCCAGCTAAAACCTGTGCCAAATGTGGTCAAGGGATTATTCCCTCGGCCACATATAAAAACAAGCAGCTTTGGCTGAACGGGGTTGGTGTGTTCAGAGGCGGAACGTGAGTCATGAGGAGAAGTAAAAGTGAAACTAAAAGCCAACAATTGCTACTCGTGCTAGTTTAGACTAGCACAATACTTGTTTTGTTCCTTGTCTGTTTGTTTTGGCAACTGTGCCGTTTTGTTTTTTATAAGTGTTTTGTTTGGTTTGTTTAAATGTTTTATTATTAAACATGCGCTTCAGTAGTTCCATACCCCAGTACTATGTTTGTCTCCTCCCAGGTCTGATGTAACCTGCAAGCCGTCTTGGTACATGAACACACTTAAATCGTGAATTTGAATAAAGTCAGTGAAATATGAGATTGATGTAAAACACTTTTGATTAGGAGTTTCCTTTATTTCTATCAACAATGCATTATGACATGCACTGAAAATACATATCTGCGAGTATCTGTAAATTGTTTATGTGGTCAGCAAATCGAGATTTGTAGCTGAGTGAGCAAGCATGTAAATGTGTGGTGGAAGTTTATGGAGAAATGAGGAGAGAAGCACGAGCAAAGTGGAACATATCACTGCTAAAAAGAGAAGAGAAAAATATCCATAGTTTAAATTTTGTACACTAAAGTAAAATTGAAACTTGTCAGTAGTCAAAAGCAATAGTATTTATATTACTGGTTTTGGTGTACTATTTAAAAGCTCTTGTGTATGTTGTACATTACAACATGAAGTGATGTCTGATTTGACTCTGGAAAGGGCTGAATTCAGACAAATTGAATGTTTTGCAAAAAACATCATGAGCTGCTCTGCTTCAGAGCCTCCCCCACTCGTGTGCCAGGGAACAACCAGTCTGGGTGTGAAATCCATCTTTCAGGCCAGATGGCACCTTCTTGAGTTAATATACATACACAAGAGATAGCAAACTGACTTAAACTCAGCCAAGCAGAACAAAGAGCACTGATTGATCTCACAGAGAATAAAAGATTGGTACACAATTACACATGCACAGACAAACTTCTCAAAGTGCAGACATATTAATTGCATACATACAATTGCACTGAGTAGGCAAAGGAAAGGGGTGTTAACTTCTTTAAGGGTGTGTCAACCAGGTGCTGCACATTTCTGACTGGAGTGATGATGGCTAATATTAACATATTGTGAGCTTGGAGCTCTGTTTTAGGGTGGTAACCTGATGAAAGACCAAACGAGAGGCAGGAATTGAAGTCTAAGTGAGGGTTTATTTACAGTGGAGAACAAAACACACTTTCAAATGGGTGGTCAGAAAATAAAACCTAGCCCACTCTCCAGGCCCTAGTCTTAACTGCTTCAGGTCCCTAGTCTTGACCGTTGGGCAAGGCTAGCCCCCACCCAACCCAAACACAAAACACCGCCTCACACGCTCTGGGGTGTTAAGAGGTCAGTCATTTGCAAGTCTCCTGGCCTGCAATTCCACCACTCGACTCCCAGGTAAGTTTTCCTTTCTAATCTTTGCAATTGTATAATCCGTGCTCAGGGCTGTACACAAACTTTCTTTCTGCTTCCAGATTTCACCGACGAACAAGGGTGCCCCCAGCAGGTAAGTTCCGGGCACGGAGGATGAAGTAATCCCAGCGTTTATAAAGTACAAGTGAAGAAAAGAACAAGGCTCGTTTTCCCCAACAGAGCCAACTCAAAATACCATGTAGTTGTGTTGACTCGCTATCAAACAGTCCACTAATTGTGGTTCCAACACACGGTTATATACTGCAAGGATTTTTTCATCACCACGTGTCCTGGTGATCCTTTTGAATAGTACACAGTCATAAGGACATAAGAACATAAGAAAGTTTACAAACGAGAGGAGGCCATTCGGCCCATCTTGCTCGTTTGGTTGTTAGTAGCTTATTGATCCCAAAATCTCATCAAGCAGCTTCTTGAAGGATCCCAGGGTGTCAGCTTCAACAACATTACTGGGGAGCTGATTCCAGACCATCACAATTCTCTGTGTAAAAAAGTACCTCCTATTTTCTGTTCTGAATGCCCCTTTGTCTAAACAAACTAACGACTCCAGTTACTCCATTATTTTATCTAAACTCCATATTTTAATACCCCATCAATTTTCACATCATCCTTTATGTTTCTTTTTTCATCCAGATGCATTTTCATTCCATTTTTTCCATTTCCATTTTATTGTACTGATGTAAACGACCCCTGGTCCTTGTTTCTTTTTTCAGGCTGAAAAAATCCCTTGGGTCGACACTGTCAATACCTTTTAGAATTTTGAATGCTTGAATTAGGTCGCCACGTAGTCTTCTTTGTTCAAGACTGAACAGATTCAATTCTTTTAGCCTGTCTGCATATGACATGCCTTTTAAACCTGGAATAATTCTGGTCGCTCTTCTTTGCACTCTTTCTAGAGCAGCAATATCTTTTTTATAGCGAGGTGACCAGAACTGCACACAATATTCAAGATGAGGTCTTACTAGTGCATTGTACAGTTTTAACATTACTTCCCTTGATTTAAATTCAACACTTTTCACAATGTATCCGAGCATCTTGTTAGCCTTTTTTATAGCTTCCCCACATTGTCTAGATGAAGACATTTCTGAGTCAACAAAAACTCCTAGGTCTTTTTCATAGATTCCTTCTCCAATTTCAGTATCTCCCATATGATATTTATAATGTACATTTTTATTTCCTGCGTGCAGTACCTTACACTTTTCTCTATTAAATGTCATTTGCCATGTGTCTGCCCAGTTCTGAATCTGTCTAGATCATTTTGAATGACCTTTTCTGCTGCAGCAGTGTTTGCCACTCCTCCTACTTTTGTGTCGTCTGCTAATTTAACAAGTTTGCTTACTATACCAGAATCTAAATCATTAATGTAGATTAGGAATAGCAGAGGACCTAATACTGATCCCTGTGGTACACCGCTGGTTACCACACTCCATTCTGAGGTTTTTCCTCTAATCAGTACTTTCTGTTTTCTACATGTTAACCACTCCCTAATCCATGTACATGTGTTTCCTTGAATCCCAACTGCGTTCAGTTTGAGAATTAATCTTTTGTGCGGGACTTTGTCAAAAGCTTTCTGGAAATCTAAATAAACCATGTCATATGCTTTGCAATTATCCATTATCGATGTTGCATCCTCAAAAAAATCAAGCAAGTTAGTTAGACACAATCTCCCTTTCCTAAAACCATGTTGACTGTCTCCCAGGACCCTGTTACCATATAGGTAATTTTCCATTTTGGATCTTATTATAGTTTCCATAAGTTTGCATATAATAGAAGTCAGGCTTACTGGTCTGTAGTTACCTGGTTCAGTTTTGTTTCCCTTTTTGTGGATCGGTATTACGTTTGCAATTTTCCAGTCTGTCGGTACCACCCCTGTGTCAAGAGACAGCTGCATGATCTTGGTTAGCGGTTTGTAAATTACTTCTTTCATTTCTTTGAGAACTACTGGGAGGATCTCATCCGGCCCAGGGGATTTGTTTATTTCAAGAACTCCTAGTCCCTTTAACACTTCTGCCTCAGTTATGCTAAAGTTATTTAAAACTGGATAGGAACTGGATGACATGTGGGGCATGTTGTCAGTATCTTCCTTTGTAAAAACTTGTGAAAAGTAATCATTTAATATATTTGCTATTTTTTCCTTCATCTACGATTTTGCCATTTGTATCTCTTAAACATTTAATCTCCTCTTTGAATGTTCGCTTTCTGTTGTAATATTGGAAAAACATTTTGGAATTGGTTTTAGCTCCCTTAGCAATGTTCATTTCTATTTCTCTCTTGGCCTTTCTAACTTCCTTTTTGACTTGCGTTTGCAGTTCTGTGTACTCTTTCTGCATACTTTTTTTTTGTCCTTTTTTAATGCTCTTTAAAGTGCCTTTTTTCGCTGAATATTTTTTTTAATTGATCTATTAAACCATTTTGGCAATTTAGTTTTACATTTAGATTTGTCTACTTTAGGGATGTAATTATTCTTAAAAACCAGCACGATTTTCACAAAGCGTTACTTGTTGTAAAGGGTACAGTTTCCGGTGCCAGCGTTATTTTACAAGCGGGTTATCTCCTGAACCATGCACTCCAAGTTCAATGAACACGCTTTTCAAAACAATGTCAAAACACTCCACACTCGTGTTACCGCAGGAATTAAACAGTCTTTGGCTGCTGTCTTCACTCACAGCCCCCAGCTTGAAAATATAAGACACAGATCTACTTCTAAAATCCCAACCACACTCCCGTTTAGGATATTAAAAGTTTATTTCAACTACCTTGCTGCACCATAGTTGTCTTCCCGTGTCCATAGTTTGTTTCACTGGTATCCTCCACCGTATTTCGTTTATTCCTGGTCTGATGCTTTATTGTAAATGAAACCCACACTCCTGGTCACGTTGTTTACTTTTTTAAACACTTGTTTCTACACAAAAAGGTTAACGCTCTCTCCTGCACCAACTGCCCTGTTGCTGTTCAGTCCCGTACCTCGCTATTCGCCACCTTACATAACGCTCCTCTCCCCCCTTCCAGCTGCTATTAATTAACCATTCCAGAAGTGGAGCCCTACAGCAGCTACTCTGTTGTGTAATTCAAAGATGTATAAAAATATTCTTTGTGATAAATTGCCCTGTAGTAATGCAACTATAGAACCTCACCTTTCTATGTTGCATTACTATTTACTCTTGCATTTATCACAATATGCAATGCTTATTGGAGTGATGGAAAACGAGACTGGGCCAACTTATACACATGCATGTCTATAAAAATGTAAACTGGACCTTAATTCATTTGAATCTGTTTCCTTTGACTGGGAAAATGATTCCCTGTATATATTGAATAAACCAAACTAATATTTGAAGAAAATGACTATGCATTTCTTTTGCATCTCTTGCATCAAGAAACAACTACTCACTACTATGAAATCTTACATCAATGTAGCTAAAACTACATTATTTTGTGACTTTCCCGTGAATTCTTTTTAATTTTTTTTTGCCACACCTCGTCTGTAAAATGTACAAAAAATAACCTTGCCAAAATCGTAGCCTTAACTACTGTATGTATTGACAAAACAAGTTCTTACTTAATATCAATTAGTCGAAGCCAAAGCAATAAATGCTACCATGCATTTGAGCTGGTAGTAATTATATCAGTTGGAATAGATAATTTGGCAGATCTTACAGTTGCCTGCCTTTTTTGCCCAAAGACTTGTATTCCTTTGTGGTCCATTTATTCAGCACCTGTCAGACGGGTCAGGTCTCATTTATTTTCACACAAGCTGTTTATTTTACTCATGCTGTTTAAAAGTTAAACAGGTTTAAAAGGCACTACATATCAACAGAACACTCAGTACTGCATCTCCAGCCCTGCCCCCCTCCTTGTTCACTGTATTTATCACATATCTCTTCATGTCAGTGCAAACTGATCAATCATCACCTGATTTATCACCAAACTCCTCAATAATGCTATCCAAGTCATTATTTTATTACTATAACATCTCAAAAAGCTTGGTAAATGTCTGTGATTTTCTTTGAGTGCTGGATGTGGAAGCAGCTATCTTGTTTTTTATGTCTGTGTTATGTCTGGTGACTATGCGTATTGCTGAGATCCATCTCCATTATTATTTCTCTCTGCCATTAAAAGCTTTTCTCAGCTTTTTACGGAGAAAAAACGACTAGGGACCTATGATTGACACCTTTTTGATGATGTCGGACAGGGTCTGACATTGGACCAGTAAGGAAAAATTGTAATGTCGGACCAGGCCTTCAAAGGATCCGACTTCGGACTGGAAAGGGAAAATTGTAATGTTGGACCTAGTCCGACATAGGACAACTAAGGATTAAGTATATTTCTCCTTCTCTCTTCCGTTCTCCACACTGAACACACCAACCTGAATGAGAAATGAATGCTGCTTTTATGCAGCTGTGCTGGGACTTGATTGCTAATCATTCAATCTGACCCTGGCACAGTCTGCACATGAATTATTTTAACCCTTTTTGGTCCTATGTCGGACCAGGTTCGACATTAAAATTTTTCCTTACCGGTCTGATGTCGGACCCTCTCCGACATCATCAAAAAGACTTAAAGACAAGGTCTCTAGTCGTTTTTTCCCAAGCAAGCGAAACTGATAGAAGCCGAATGAATCAGAAAAAAGAGGCGTATCCATGCACCACAGAGATAAACAAAGACGATAGCTGCTTCTGCATCCAGCACTCAAAGAATATCATAGACATTTGCAGAGCTTTTTGAGATGTTGTAGTAATAAAATAATGACTTGGACTGCATTATTGAGGAGTTTGGTGATAAAACGAGTGATCAGGAGAGGATTTATCTGTATGCACGTCTATGAAGAGGTATGTGAAAAATACAGTGAACAAGGGGTGAGGCTTGGCTGGAGATGCAGTACTGAGTGTGCTTTTGCGATTCAGTGCTTCTTAAACCTGTTTTACTCTGAAAAAAGATATTTTAAACAGTGTGTGTAAAATAAACAGTGCGTGTGAAAATAAATTGGGCCTGACAAGCGCTGAATAAATAGACCGCTAAGGGTTAATTTACATTTTAAATCACATGTGCTACATAACCCACACAAAACATAAACCAAATACACCCATGGGCAGGGGGGTACCCTGTCACAGTAGCATTCTAAGTTTGACTCTGAATGGCCCCCATCCTAGGAAATAAAAGCCAGTTCAGGGCAGCAAAGTAACTTACCCTTTCAGGGTGGCTGCTTTTGCGGGTTGCTCTGCTGGGGAGACTGACACTGTTGTACTTTGCCCATGATAAGTGTTTATAGTTTCGCATTGTTTTACATTACTGTTGTATAATATATAAATAGTTTGGATGATACTTTGTATTGAATGAATGGTTGTTCATTTATAGGATAATATACACAGGAAGAAAGTGTTAAATGGTATAAGCTGCTTGTATTATATAAGAACTACAATGGCATGCTGAGTGTGTTGTAGACTGGGAACGATTACACTTCAGTATATGATTTGTGCCTTTGATTTTGTTTTCCTATTTTGCACATGTTTGGTATTTGGTTATTGTTCTCCATTCTGGGAGACTTTGACATGTTTAATGCACTGATTATTTATTTTTGTATTATTTATGAATATGTTGGAAAGCTTATGCTCTGTATACACTTTAATCATGTGTTTGCATTTTGCAGGAGGAGAGTGCCTCTTCAGCACTGCTTTTCTTTCATGCTTCTGTTTGTTAATATATTATGGGATATCAGTATAACTGTTTGTAACAGCACTTGTGTTAAAGCGACATGGAATCCTACTAAACCCCTGTACTAGCACTCTGATGGTTAATTTTGTAATTGCATCATTCTCTAAATAGATCTTAATGTGTTTAATATCTATTGAACATTGGATTCTTGATGTCTGATTTAATTGTCTAAGTGTGGTGCAGAGGTGCTACACATTTATAAGGGTAAGGCTTACTGTTTTAGGTATATTCTTAAGTAGATTGCTGGAAAATAATCCTCAAATGAGCCATTGCAGTTAGCCTGCCTCCATTAAACCTGGTTGGCTACAGCAATGATCCAATGATCAAAGCTGGACCCTATGGGGACAGATAATAGTGTGTTTTTAATGAGAACACACTACTTTTTTTACAGCAAGACCTCTTATCAAAAGCACAGAAATAGAGGAGTTCAATCTTTATGTGGACTTGACAAATGTACCAAGCAGCTCCCTAGATCCTATGAAAATACCTTTAAAAATGTAAGGTTTTATTAATGTATTTGCCTGAAACAAAAAATCGTAGCCAATTATGTCTAGCATATCATTCCACAGGATATTTTTAACCCTTTAGGGTCCAAGCTAGAGCCCTGCAGCGAGATTGGGATCCCACGGGTCCTGCAGGGTAGTGGGAGCGGGTAAAATGTACTTTGTTGCGGGAGGCATTGGGTGGGCAAAAAAAACAAAAAAAAAACAGACTGCAGTAATTTGTCAGTTTACCAAAAGTAGGCGATTCAGGAAATTGCTATTTATTTTGTTTGAGGTTCTTTCCTATATGTGTTTGTTTCCTTCGCTCCAAATCCGCTGTCGTGTACCGGATCGAGTCAGATTAGAGAATCGCACTCACAGGTTTTGTTGTTATGTGACGTCACATTTACTGCTGTTAAAATGGGAAATAGATACATGTTATAGCACTGAACCCATAGATATACCTTAAATGTAGGAGGTGGCTGTTTCCTGTAAGAACTATATAATACGGGCATCCCTTACATCAATGGAAAGTGCAAAACATGTGCTTTTTAAATGACATTGAAAGTGGAAGGCCATCTTTTGAAGCGACCGAGTAATAGGCAAGAAACGAAACCTAGGGATCTGACTCATGTCACATGACTCAAGCATAAGTTTCGGTTAGCTGTAATTTCGTTTTGGAATGTCTGATACGGGCATGCGATACATCATTGGAAGGAAGCTGGCTCTTATGGTGCCTGAGGTATTCAAACGAGGTCAGGCCCATCGGTGGGCTCAGTGCAATATATAACGAGTATCTAGGTGAACAAGATTTGTTTTACTCTGTGTTCTGAATGTCTGAATTCCATTTTTATATATAATAAATTAACAACCTCTTTTTTTTAGTAGCATGGGGGAATCTGTCTCTCTTGCAGGATGTAAGTTTTTTGCAGGTGGGAGTGGGATAAAAATACAAGAAACAATTCGTGAGCAGGTGAGAGTGGGAGTGGGTATTGCGGGGTGGGACGGGAGTGGGATTAAATAAAGGAGGGCTCTAAATAAAGGAAACAGGTACATGTCATACATGAAATAAATGTGCACATGCTAGGCTTCCATAAAAAAAAAAAAAAGTTTGAGACGCTGTTTAGTACAGATAATAAAAAACACAGAAAAACAGAGATGCTTTTTCGAAAAACCCATTTATAGTTTATAAAATGTATTTTAGCATGGCCAGCTCAAATCTGACAGTGTAAAATAAAACTTCAAAATGTAGGGAACATGGAATTTGGTTTTGAACAAATTGGATAATAAATAAAGGAACGATGGCCATATATACAAAAGGTACCAAAAGCCACCAAAACAAAAAACAACAATTGAAAAATGTGCAACCTAAAAACAAAAACAAACAAACAAAAAAAAACACATTCAAATTATTCTTTCCAGGGACCCTCATCATGTGGTGCAAGTTGGAGCTATTCACTGTGGCTTCAAAACCATTTAATATGGTGACCATGGCAACCTAACCCTAACAGCTGACTTGGGACATGTATCTGATCCACAAACACTGTCAACACGAAAAATAAATATATATTTAGTGGGAAATAGGTTACTGTGCCTAAATATTTGTTTACTGCATCGAGGTACGACTGTCATACAGCACAGCATTAATATTGCAAAACAGCTGTCTGCTGAAAGGCTGTTGTACCGGAAATACACAAATCTGGCCTCATTGGAAACCTGCAAGTCTCCGCTTTCGAACTATGCAGGGCTGTCTCTTACAGTGCCTGAGTAAAAATATTTAAAGGGCCAGGTCACCGGCAGGATATTTAACATGGGGCGAACCCTATCTTGCTTGAATAATATTACCATATATAATTTACACAAGTTATATGAAGTTATATGAAGGAGCTCCAGTTCTTGGCTAAGACAGCTATATGATTTTTGAGGAAGAAAGTGTGTAGTATAGTCAGATAAATTTAAAAGACACTGCTCCCTAAAGGTTTAGTATGCTTTGATCATGCGTGATCAGTAGAATAATAATCACTTCCAGAAAATGAACAACCCACAGTTATTTTTTTAACTGTATTCAACTAATTGCTGCACTCACGTTAGTTGATTTGCTTTTTTAACATAATGTTATTTTCAGAGGATCTTTCCGGATCTTGTACTGTGATAAAAATACTTAATAAACAATTTTTTGTTAGTAAGCTGACAATTTGTTTTTAGTATTCAGAAAAAAACTGCTGCTAAAACACTCATGTTCTCCTGTAGTGTCTGTTCTTAATGATTATATGTGTTGCAATTATTCCTTTGGTTAATCATTCGAGGTAATGAATGATCTGCAGGAATGTATGTAACTTATGATCACCCAGGTACATAACTGCATAAGCTTGACAGATTGTTAAATCCACTATCTTCTAAGCAGAATTGAGTTTCCATATGTTCCATTACAAAACTCTTTGATGTTAAGCAATGGCTTATACCACTGTGCATCGGCGATTAGGACTGCAGCATAAATTCTTTCAGTCACTGTGGAAGGGTGGTGGGTAATTCACTGACACAGGAGACAGACAGGTGTACTTAAACACCAACACAGGTGCCCAGTTTTATTTTCAAGTTGAGCTTTTGCTTTTTAGCCTGTAGAGGGCGCTGTTGTCCGTGGTCTGCTTACCAACTATGGTAAACAGAACCACAGGAATACCAAACGACGGTAAACAGTTCAGAGTGCCGGCGCACTTACAGGTGCTCCAAAGAATAATTCAAAAACAGAAGGCAAAAGGAAAAAGGAAAATAAGACAGTAATAAAACTACAAATAAAAGGTGCTGCACTTGGCAGCGATATCCCAGTCGCCACTACCCGTACGACCCGGATCACCGACCTACACTAGCGGCTCCCTAGCCTGCGCTAAACAATATTTTGGGCGTCTGCCCAAGGGTTCCCCGCTGTCACTGTCTTGCTGTTGGGTTCTTTTCTTTCTCACAGCTGGTTCTCGGTCCTCGACCAGCGCTTCCGCACATCAGCGTTTCTAAAAGGGCATACCTGAGGAAACAGTAGAGCATTCATATAGGGCTAACAATCACCCCATGACCCGCCTCCCAGCCATTCAGAGAGAGTGAAAGGCCACACACCCCCTTTCCTACCTCCACGTGTCACTGCCATGACTCACAGGTGGTTATTGGATGACTGCTGCCCTAATCCTGCAGCACTATGAACACGCCAGCAGAGTCAGCACAGATCTCCCCCTGCTACAGTCACCCACAATGCTTCGGAGCCTCAACCTTCACAGAGCTTTGTGTTTGTATTTACAGTGTATTGTTACAGCTTGCCAAGAGATGCTAGTCATTGAAATAAAAATCCTCATATACTGTATGCAGGATCTTCTTCCTGCATCTTTTTTATTATTACATCTCCTAATTTAAAATGTGATGCTGGGGATAAAAGGAGGTAATATTGTATAATATGTACGTACATTATAATGTTTAGCCGCTGACACAAAATCCATATCAAGCTGTGAACTGCAAATCAGTATTTTAAACATTTAAATACAAAACATAAACCCTGGTCATGTTATCAAATGTGCAGGAATTAGATTTCATAATGTAACTCAGTTCAAGTGTCAGCCAGAGACAGAAATAGCAACTCATTACAAAAGGAGTAATACCAGACATGGCTTGTCTGTTCAGCAGGATCCTACTGGAGTATTCAGTATTGTATTCAGCACCTGAAAATGTGGCTGAGTCAATTACCATGCTAATGGTTCTGTCTTTAAAAGGCAGCCAATTATCGAAAGCATTCAGTATCTCCACGTGTGCTGCACCACTAGGTCAAGTGAGTGGGGCTGAACATGAAAACAACTTAGTCTGCTCTCCAGGGTGCTGAAGCAGCTGAGTGTCATTTTGATATCTGAATGAATGTGCCTACTTACTAAACAAATGGATTCAATAGTGGTTTAAATCATCTATTTTTCTGCTGCATACACACCTCTACAGTACCCCTGCAGCCAACTTTTAGCTGATTACAATGCATCTTGTCCAGTCACCTTGGACTGAAGCAAATTATTGTATTCTTTCTTTTGCTAGAGGGTCTATAAACCATAATGAAACCACAATATGCTAATACACTATGGTTTAATTAACAGATAACTACCTGAATGCATTATCTTACCATTTTAAATACCTGGACACAATGTTTATGAACAGCCATCGCCAAATGTTTTGCATCACCCTATAGCAGTGGTTCCCAACCTGTGGTTGGTCCACAAACAACTCCCATCAGTTATGCAGTTCTTGTAAAAAACAATGTCTACACAACCTGGACAAAGATTGTTAAAACTAACAAAGCCTTTATTGTGAAAACAGCAGATTAATACTAGATACAGCAATAGAGATCATCATTCAGTGGCTTCAGCAGCCATAGCTTCAGAGTAAATGTTTCTCTGTGCTGGTTGTTGGTGATGTTTTCGTCTTTCGTCTATGAGCTTGCTTGATGGTGTTCTGAGCCCTAATGGCATCAGGGATGTATTGGCATCCTATGGCTGAGCAGAGTCACAACAACATTCACATATATATATATATATATATATATATATATATATATATATATATATATATATATATATATATATATATATATATATATGCGCCAGTTTTACAATCAATATTTCAAACCTAAGTGCAGAAAATCACGTAACAGTTACACTCAAACCCATACACCCCCTTTCTCCTATCTCAGCTCTCTTAAAAAGAAACACATTTAAATGAGTTGTAATCTGCTCCCCCATGTCTCCTCTCTATTTACTTTACAAGCCAAGTGTCACATAATTCAACCAGCCATTCACCCCCCTCTAGGAATGAATACCAGCCATTTACACCTAAGGCCAGATAAGATAAACTAAGCCACTGTGTCAAGGAAATTCATGGTTACATTTATTTTAATATAAGCATTTCTCAGTTATTTAATTATGTTATCTGAGTGATGTGCTGTGGGTGTTGGGTTGTTAACACAGATTCCAGGTCTTCCAAAATGTTATCTGATTGTAAGGGGTCATAAAACTTACCAAGCGACAGTACAGTTGTACAGTTATTGTGTTTAAAGTTAGTTAAAATGCTTTAAGAATAATTTAATAGTTTAATAGTTATTTTAGGTAAGTTTCCCAATAAATCCGTAGTGTTTATTGTGTTTTAAATGATTATAAACTAATAATTATTATTGAATATTATCCTTTGATTATATTATGATGTGTTTTATATGCTTGTGATCGTAATTTTGTATAGAAAATGAAACTGAAATTTGTGTGCTTCTCCAATGAATGTAACTAAAAGTATATTGAATAGGATGCTTAAATGATACATGTAAAATCCTTTGATAACAAAATAGGCAGATACATTCCATTTCTAACACACCCTTTTTGTGTGACACACAACTGTCTTTCAAATACTATGAACCAATGGAAGGACCGACAAGGATTCGTTTACTGTTCAAGGGAACACCTATACATCAGGTTATTTAAAGTCAAAACAAGGATTTACACTCTCTCTGCTCTGCTCTTTTCTATGGATGCTTTGGATTAGCGCTCTCTGGACTCTCGCTGGATTCTTTCTTTCTTCAAAACAACTTATCGCTCTCAACTCAAACTCCGAAGTTCTTCAACGAAGACCCAATAATGTAATCTTTAAAGCTGTCACGGAGAAGATTGGCTGCCTCCGTAACAACAAAAATTTTTGCCTACAGTACAAACTTCACAGAGATACTGCACTGTGCTGCTGCACAACTGATTTCTACAGAGAGGACGACCGTGTTAATAAGACTTTGTTTTAAACACGGGACCAACAGAATAAGTATCAAACTTATATTGTGTGTTCATAAGTAACTGAACTGAAGTCTTGCTATTGATATCATCACAATATGTAATGTGCATCTATTCAACTAGATGCTGGAACATTGTATATGTTTACTTAGCCATTTGGAAGCTAGCGCATGTATATGTAATGCATGACTGATCTGAACATGTTCATAATTGATCATTATGAACATTTAACAATGCATTACTTTTCCTTGAATGTTTTATTTTGTTTCTTCTTTATACATATGCTTTTAACTATGAAGCCTAACCGTTACTCTTCTTCCTTTGATAATATGAATACATGTAATAATAATTTGGATTGTTAGGATTAGTTTTATCTTATAACAAATACACAGCTATGATTTATTTGAAATACTTAAACATATGTAATATTAATGGTTAATTTCTTTTTATCATGAATCTAGAGATAATTAAGCCAGAATCTCTAGTTCTTATTGAGGTATTGTGTTTAGTATGGTTAATAATTACATTATGAGCTATAATGGGTATTTTCTTTAATGGTAATTGGCAAGGACACAGTTGTGACCTAAACCCTAGATATACAACATAAATATGCACGACAGCTGAATGTTTCAGAGACCAGCAGAAATTAGGGTGTGTTGCTAATAAAAGTATTCTGAAACCCCAAACATTAAGCACAAGAGTTTCAATAATCTTTCAGTTATTTACTTTAAGAAGGGCCCACTAAGCAACACAACAAACAGCTCATTGATGAAAGAGGCCAAAGGAGGCTGACACGAATTGGGCAGAGCAACAGACGGGCTACAGTTAGTCAACTGACAGTCCAGTACAACATTGGTGCCGAAAGACCCATAAAAGAATCCACAACTCATCGTACCTTGACCCGAATGGGGTCTGGCAGCCGACGACCAACAGAGTTCCACTTCTTTCAGCTAAACACAAGAAACTGTGGTTGCAGTGGGCTAAGGAACGAAAACACTTTAGGATTGGAAAAACATTGCCTGGTCTGATGAATCCCGGTTCCTGCTGTTTCACACTGATTGGAGGACTAAGATATGGAGAAAACCAAACAAGTACATACATCCATCGTGCTGCGTGTCAACATTGCAGGCTGGTGGTGGTGGTGTGATGGTGTGGGGTGTGTTTTCATGGCACACATTGCTCCACTTTTATCAAGGGGCCTCTAAAGTTTGAATGCCACAGGATATCTGAACATCACTGCCAATCAGGTGCATCCCTTCATGACAGCAGTGTATCCATCTGCTAATGGATTTTTTCAGCAGGATAATGCCCCATGCCACAAGGTTAGGATTGTCCAGGAATGGTTCCACGAACATGACAGTGAATTTAGCTTACTGCAGTGGCTTGCCCAGTCACCAGATCTCAATCCAATTGGGCATCTGTGGGATGAGAGGGAATGAGCTATTCGGAGTAGAGATCCACAACCAGCCAACTTGACACAACTGTGGGAAGCATTGGAGTCAACATAGGCCAGCATCCCTGTGGAATGCTTTCAACACCTTGGAGAGTCCATGCCCTGACGAATTGAGGCTGTTCTGAGGGCAAAAGGGGATGCAACTCAATATTAGGAAGGTGTTCCTAATGTTTTGTACACTCAGTGTGTCATTATATATATACACATACATACACACACACACAAATTTATATATATATATATATATATATATATATATATATATATATATATATATATATATATATATATATATATATATATATATATATATATATATATATATATATACACACACACACACACACACATTCATACATACATACACACACTTCAGTGGAAAGATTCCACACATTCTAAATAGGGTTGAGCTAGAGGGATATAATCCCTGATATATGCTCTTAAATCTTTCTAACTACATCACAAAAACTAATAAAACAATATCACTTCATCAGCTATTACCAACATGTCATTTGAAGTAAATGTCAATCTTTTTATTAAGATTTTAGAAAATTGAGGAATGGCTAAATCAAAACATCTCGGAAAATATGAAAACCTCCGAGATGTCTACAGTCACTGTCAGTGGTACAGAGAGAATTGCTGTCGGACAAACTGAAAAACCTTCCATCAGTACTACTGCAAGTAGTACTAGACATGAGAGCATTACCCAACAGATACTTTATTTAATTGAAATAGAAAGATAGAAAGAACTGAAAAAGTACCAGAAAACAAACAGTTTGGGCAATTAATGTTTTGAGACTGGTTAAAAGGTAAATAATAAAAACACAAATTGAGGAAAACACTTGCCAGAGTTTAAAGGAATCTCTCAGAGAATTTCATGCAACTGTGAAAAATATACAGTACTGTATATTGAGTATTTCTTTAAAAGCTGGGAT
Source organism: Polyodon spathula (assembly GCF_017654505.1). Classification (NCBI taxonomy): domain Eukaryota; kingdom Metazoa; phylum Chordata; class Actinopteri; order Acipenseriformes; family Polyodontidae; genus Polyodon; species Polyodon spathula. The sequence goes on from NC_054538.1 coordinate 41,761,723, forward strand.
ACACAAATATTTAAAAGGCCTTTGTACTGCAAACAAACACTTATAATACAAAACTCCAATTTCACATCTGCAAATAATGTCTTTACCTTGATAATAAAACAGCTCAGGAGAGAGTGTAGGGATGACAGCATACATCACCCACCCATCACTGGATCAGATATGACAAAAGTAAAGTCTAATGTTTTACATATGAACACTCCACAAGGCTTGTTGTATAAAATGTGATTTGACATTCAAATACATTTTGGACTAAGGCAGAGAAGGCTTTTTTTATTAACTGCTCGATATATGGAAATATTCAAATCAATTACCAAGGAAAAGACTAATTATTATTATTAGTTATATTAAACTTGCACAGTCTTTTTTCCCGATCTTTATTTTCATGGAAGCATTTTTAATAACTGCACACTAATAATAATAATAATATAATATAATAACAGTAGTCATAGTAGTAATAATAATACATTTCTTTCACAATCTTTTGTTCTCTGTTTATTCAAATAAAAGTATGCACTCATTTTATAGAGAAGATTGTTTTTATGGAGGACTATATTAATAGAAAGTTTATTTTAAAGTGCTTATGTGGAAGGATATGTAAAAAAAAAAAAAAAGAAAAAAGGAAAACCTAAATAAATTCAGTTAAAAGCAATAAAAATTATTGTTAATTGTGCTGTAACATTGAAGCTTATAAGAACATAAGAACATAATAAAGTTTACAAACGAGAGGAGGCCATTCGGCCCATTTTGCTCGTTTGGTTGTTAGTAGCTTATTGATCCCAAAATCTCATCAAGCAGCTTCTTGAAGGATCCCAGGGTGTCAGCTTCAACAACATTACTGGGGAGTTGATTCCAGACCCCCACAATTCTCTGTGTAAAAAAGTGCCTCCTATTTTCTGTTCTGAATGCCCCTTTGTCTAAACTCCATTTGTGACCCCTGGTCCTTGTTTCTTTTTTCAGGCTGAAAAAGTCCCTTGGGTCGACACTGTCAATACCTTTTAGAATTTTGAATGCTTGAATTAGGTCGCCACGTAGTCTTCTTTGTTCAAGACTGAACAGATTCAATTCTTTTAGCCTGTCTGCATATGACATGCCTTTTAAGCCCGGAATAATTCTGGTCGCTCTTCTTTGCACTCTTTCTAGAGCAGCAATATCTTTTTTATAGTGAGGTGACCAGAACTGCATGCAATATTCAAGATGAGGTCTTACTAGTGCATTGTACAGTTTTAACATTACTTCCCTTGATTTAAATTCAACACTTTTCATAATGTATCCGAGCATCTTGTTAGCCTTTTTTATAGCTTCCCCACATTGTCTAGATGAAGACATTTCTGAGTCAACAAAAACTCCTAGGTCTTTTTCATAGATTCCTTCTCCAATTTCAATATCTCCCATATGATATTTATAATGTACATTTTTATTTCCTGCGTGCAGTACCTTACACTTTTCTCTATTAAATGTCATTTGCCATGTGTCTGCCCAGTTCTGAATCTTGTCTAGATCATTTTGAATGACCTTTGCTGCTGCAACAGTGTTTGCCACTCCTCCTACTTTTGTGTCGTCTGCAAATTTAACAAGTTTGCTTACTATACCAGAATCTAAATCATTAATGTAGATTAGGAATAGCAGAGGACCTAATACTGATCCCTGTGGTACACCGCTGGTTACCACACTCCATTCTGAGGTTTTTCCTCTAATCAGTACTTTCTGTTTTCTACATGTTAACCACTCCCTAATCCATGTACATGTGTTTCCTTGAATCCCAACTGCGTTCAGTTTGAGAATTAATCTTTTGTGCGGGACTTTGTCAAAAGCTTTCTGGAAATCTAAATAAACCATGTCATATGCTTTGCAATTATCCATTATGGATGTTGCATCCTCAAAAAAATCAAGCAAGTTAGTTAGACACGATCTCCCTTTCCTAAAACCATGTTGACTGTCTCCCAGGACCCTGTTACCATATAGGTAATTTTCCATTTTGGATCTTATTATAGTTTCCATAAGTTTGCATATAATAGAAGTCAGGCTTACTGGTCTGTAGTTACCTGGTTCAGTTTTGTTTCCCTTTTTGTGGATCGGTATTACGTTTGCAATTTTCCAGTCTGTCGGTACCACCCCTGTGTCAAGAGACTGCTGCATGATCTTGGTTAGCGGTTTGTAAATTACTTCTTTCATTTCTTTGAGTACTACTGGGAGGATCTCATCCGGCCCAGGGGATTTGTTTATTTTAAGAGCTCCTAGTCCCTTTAACACTTCTGCCTCAGTTATGCTAAAGTTATTTAAAACTGGATAGGAACTGGATGACATGTGGGGCATGTTGTCAGTATCTTCCTTTGTAAAAACTTGTGAAAAGTAATCATTTAATATATTTGCTATTTTTTTTTCTTCATCTACAATTTTGCCATTTGTATCTCTTAAACATTTAATCTCCTCTTTGAATGTTCGCTTGCTGTTGTAATATTGGAAAAACATTTTGGAATTGGTTTTAGCTCCCTTAGCAATGTTCATTTCTATTTCTCTCTTGGCCTTTCTAACTTCCTTTTTGACTTGCGTTTGCAGTTCTGTGTACTCTTTCTGCGTACTTTCTTTTTGGTCCTTTTTTAATGCTCTGTAAAGTGCCTTTTTTCGCTGAATATTTTTTTTAATTGATCTATTAAACCATTTTGGCAATTTAGTTTTACATTTAGATTTGTCTACTTTAGGGATGTAATTGTTTTGCACCTCTAGTACTACATTTTTGAAGAACAACCATCCTTCTTCTGTGGGTGTTTTCTCTATTTTACTCCAATCTACTTCTGTTAGTCTCTGTTTCATACCTTCATAGTTTGCTTTTCTAAAATTGTAAACCTTAGCTTTAGTCATTACTTTTGGGGTTTTAAAAAACACTTCAAATGAGACCATGTTGTGGTCTTAGTTTGCCAGTGGTTCTCTGACCTCTGTTTTAGTTATTCTATCTTTGTTATTTGAAAAGACTAAATCAAGGCATGCCTCCCCTCTAGTCGGTGCCTTGACTAATTGTGTTAGGAAGCAGTCATTTGTCATTTCCACCATTTCTATTTCATCCTTCGTGCTACCCATCGGGTTTTCCCATTTTATCTGGGGGAAGTTGAAATCCCCCATTAATATGGCTTCTCCTTTGCTACACGCATTTCTAATGTCATTGTATAACAGATTACTGTGCTCACCGTCTGAATCTGGTGGTCTATAGCATGCTCCTATTATTATGCCCGTTGAATTTTTGTCCGTTATTCTGACCCATATTGATTAGGTTTTATTTTCTTTGTCCAGGTTTAACACCTGGGCTTCACGACTGTTTCTTATGTATAGCGCTACCCCTCCTCCTCTTCTGTCCTGCCTGTCTTTCCTATACAGTGTATACCCACAAATATTATATTCGTCCCCATCACTCTCAGACAACCAAGTTTCTGTAACACCTATCACATCATAGTTACTTGTTAGTGCAGTAGCTTCAAGTTCTAGAATTTTGTTTCTGATACTTCTAGCATTTAGATAAATACATTTAATGGTTGTCTTACCTGAGTTGTTGTTCTTGTTTTGATGCGGTCTCCCGTCTGTTTTTTTGTTGATTTCTCCCACTTCCTTTCTAGTTTAAATGCTTCAGAACCATTGAATAGTGTCTCCTGAAAAATGTATGCTCAAAAAGTTCAAAAAGACATCTGATTGAGAGACTTGAGTGAATCTTAGACTTGATGAGAATGAGGTTAATCAATAAGATAAAAATAAATGTTTTTTGACAAAAGAGCTTGATGCCTGTACCACTACGCTCAGAATATATTGATAGGTAAATACAAACTTATCAGTGTTATTGTAAATACAAATTCACAGCAGGGGTACACATCTGCATATTAAACATAAAACCACAAACACTTTTGTTATCTCTTTGTATCTAGCCCACATTTTCAGTTCACTCTTCATTGACATCCAGCCAGTCAACAAACATCCTGAAGCCACTTTTCACAAAATGTATGTGCTTTCTTTGGTGTGGGAGGAGCATTCCCTTATCACCTGCATTATCTTATTACTTAACAAACCAAGACATTTTGACAGGTTAGTTTGAGTTGTACATGTACTCATATTGACAGTATTAGTGAAACACCCTTTCTGATAAATTGAGGTCTGTGAAAGGCTTAGGTCTGCATTTTTTTTTTTTTTTTTTTTTTGTGGACCGGCAGAGCAGTTATTTGAAGCCCTAATTATATCTCACACGACTATATGCCAAAAGGAAATTCTCTTAACATTACTTCTGCAAATAATGTGTTGAGTCTGTTCTGATGCTGTCATATTTAACCAAAATGCTATAAATCCTACTGACTCTGCGTCACCAGTCCCGTTTAATGTACACATCACAGCCCACTAGAAGTGGTGTGTAACATCCTGTACACTCTCCAATCATTTTTTATTTTTCAAATTGCTTCCCACCCACCTCAACTTCCGGTGTGTTTTTTATATGTAGATCGAGCAAAATTGGTGACTCAGTAAGTACAATAAGTTGCGTTAGAAAGAGAAAGATTCATTTGCTTAATGAGATAATGGTTGCTGGGACCAGCACTGTTGTTTACATTTACTGGATCCGAGGATGACCCAAGCCCCAGTGTATTATTTGTCAGGGGGTTTTGTCAAAACACTCTTAAACCTGCAAAATTGAGACGTCATTAATTGCAAAGCATTCAGAATGTGAAAAAAAAAAAAATACTTTAAACAAAATAAATGACAACTTTGCCATCAGCAATTTTCAATGAGCAAAATGACAACATTCCTTGATGAACTGGCAGCAAAGATTCAAGCCCAGGAATCTCCTTAAGTTAGGTACATTATATAAATACTTCACTTTCTACATGCACTTTACATATACACATTAGTTTCAAAATGGTGTTGCGAAAAAATGTATGTCAAGTGGTCCGCGGGAAAAATCCAAATACTAAGGGTTAGGGTTAGAAAAAGGTTGGGAACCGCTGCCTTAAAGAATTAATGGATTTTGCTTTATAAAGCCAAATGAAACCTGCTAAATAATGTTACTTTAACAAACTGAATTACATACCACTTTGTAGTTTTCCATATACCTAACAAAAAACTGACAAAAATTGAAAAATGCGACACTTTGAAACCCAGCGTGAAATACTGTACTACTAACCAGTTTTCCAGCAGACTTTACGATATAATATAAATGACCGAAACAAGTACCCTGTAGAGAAAATTGTGGGATTTACATCGGACGGGGCATTTGTAATGCTAGCCCAACGTGAAAGTGTTCAAGGCAATTGAAAGATCACTATGGCAATTTATTTGTCCAGCACTGTACGACTCATTGCCAAGTTTTAATGGCTAAAGACGCTAAATCAGTCATACCTGACTTTGTGGAAGACACGATCAAAGTGACACTGTGGCAGGCTGGCGAGTGGATAGAGGCCCAGAGACAGACTGCAGTTCAAAAAAATAACTATTTTATTATAAATAAAAAAATAAAGTGCACAAGGGCAAAATAACAGATACTCAAACACAAATAAAGCAAAAACAAAACTCACAAAAATAAAGTTTCCAGGCTGGGCAATGCCTTCACTGGATTTAGAAAATTCAAAAACCACAAAACAAACACCAACCTGCTTCCTCAGCTCCCTCTCCCCAAATGAGAAGCAGAGGCCTCCTTTTATATCAGGTGGCTGGGCGCTGATTGATCGTTAATCAACCTAATCAACTAATCAACCCCAGCCACCTGAACATAATAAACCCAGGCAGGTAGGGGAAGTTAACCCCATCCCTGCCAATTTCTAAAGAGCAGAGCTTTGCTCTGCCACAGACACTTAGACATTTCAGTGGGGCTGTAAGAAAAAGAGTTTAGACAGGTCTGCGAGCTGAATGAAGAGAAATACTCAGACCTGGTTAACTACAAAAAAATTAGCTGGTTAAGTTTGGCTGCCTGTGTTGAGAGGTTTGAGTTACTGTGGGATTCTCTAGTGCAATACTTTGAGAGAGAGGCATTTGGGAATGGGTCACCGAGTTATAGAACAAGTTGCCAGAATATCCATGACATGCTACAATCTCCTAAATTCATTCTATATCTAAGTTTCTTGAATTGGGTTTTGCCACTTATTGCATCAATGAATCTAGCACTGCAGAAAGAGAACTCAAATCTATACAACGCATACTGTTCTCTGGAGAAATACTGCAAGGTAATTTTGAAGCCGTTTAAACAGCCTTCAAATGAGGATTCTACACGGGAATCTTTCATAACTCCAAGCGACCTGTCTATCCTTAGTGCCGAGGTCACAGAGATACTGAGGGAGTGTGAGGAGCAGCACTACTTGCCCGAAACGGAGATTGCTAAGGTAAAAGCAAGATTCATTGAATATGCAAAAAAATTAGAACAGGCATTGAAGTCCAGGTTTCCTGAAAAAGAGCTGGTGAAATGCATTCTTTATTTGGACCCCTGCAACCAAAAGCCACCAGTCTCAGAAATTCAAAAACTTGCTGCAAGATTTATAAAGCACATTAACTCCAGCAAAGTTGAAATGCAATATACATTGTACTGCGAGGATGAGGCTGTGAAGACACTTTTCAACTCAGACTGCTGTGGAAGTGACGTTACCAAATTATGGTGTATTTTGTTTAAGTCAGGTAGTGAGGATGAATACAGTGAACTAGCAAGGCTGTCACTTCTTTTACTGACACTGAGCCCTGACACCTGTTGCTGCGAAAGAGGCTTCAGCCACATGAACTCAATTAAAACATCCACAAGGAATCTCCTAGAGAACTCTCATGTTGATGCATGTCTACGCATTACAACTGCAACAACAAGCGCAAAGGACTTCGATGTAGCTGCGGTGGCAAGATACATTCAAAAACACTAAGTGAGTTGAATTTATTATTATTATTATTATTATTATTATTATTATTATTATTATTATTATTATTATTATTATTATTATTATTACTGTAGCTATATACAGTTGTGCTGCTCTTCACTGATATTCGTATGCTTAGTTCTCTATATATATGGGAGAATGTGCTTTAAATCAAACTGTGCTCTGCTGTTTGCTATATACCCCCGATGTCCGTCACTGAGTCCGGTAATTTTGTTAAGTGTCCATCGTGCAACTTGATGGTGCCGACCCCTGCCACTGAATTGCTTGGAAGTGTAAGGCTAAGTGTAAACTCGGCTACCCAAAAGTATCTGGCATTCTTTAATAAAGTCTATATATGCAGCATGTTCGTTGTCATGTTATTTGTCCCATCTATGAATTTATTTAATGTGTACCGAGTCAAAACAGAAAACGTGCCTATTCGGGTCTAATTCTAACTGTTTAAAAAGTAAACAGCAGGTTGTTTGAACCGAGGTAGCTGTGCTTGATTCTACCTGTAGTGCGGATTTAACTTGGCTACAACCGACAGGAATACTTTTTTTTGTCAGCGCTGACTCCAGTTTGGTTTCTGAAAGCTGTTTGTTTTATGTTCTGTTCAGCAGCCTCTGTAGTAGCCTTTTGTTTAATGTGTGATTCTGAAGCTAAATAGCGATCGATCGTATTTTCTTTAAGTCACAAGATGTGCAAAACAATTATATCCATCTGCAATTACAGTTTGTTTGGGAAATGTCGTGATACAATCCTCAGACGAAAAATACGATTTGCTTGTTTTGCTTTGTTGTCCATTTTTGGTATTTTACGTCCAAGGCAGAATACATCGTTGTCATCTGAACAGTAAACAAGAAAGTTAACCATTTTGGAGTTGAAAAGCAACTGAAAAGCAGTAGAGCAGTACTGTCCTCCCTAAGGAGATACTGCTGGCCCAATATCTATAAATAAGTCAGCAAGCATGACAGACAGCAAAAGCAGGGACGTCAGAGGTGTCAATTTCACAAACAAACGGTTTATAATGTAACTATAATGTAATAAATGAAATAGAAGGATAACAACTTATTGCAGAGAACAGATAATTAAGTGGAAGGTACAGGTAAGTAAGAAAGTAAAGTGAACTAAACAAACATCCAAACAAAATAACACTAAAGCGAAATGAATGCAGTGTCCGGTCGGCCTCCAATAAACCCACACACACACAAACACCACACCAATACAAAACCAACACACCGACAGACAAAAAAGACAAAGGTGAATGAATAATTATATGGGGAAACCAATTACAAAGACAGTCTTGATGGCAATGAATGATACATTAAATTTAGGCCTAACAAGTCCAGTGAAGCAATGCACATGTAATCCAAAGTAACAAAAGAACAAAACCAAAATTACAAGAACCAAAGTATCAAAGTAGAAAAAAAACAACAAACAGAAAAGGAATAATCTCACCAACAGCTAATGAAGTCCCGAATAGAGTCCTGTACTGATGATGATCAATGAAGGTTGATGAAAAAAATAGCGATCATAGAAAATGATGAGTCTGTCGAGTAGTATCGGGTTGAATGGTGAACAGCCATTTGGAAAATAACAGGATGATCAGGAACAAAATGGAGACTGAACACACTAACAAAAACAAACCCTTAACAGACCTTGAACAGCAACTAAACTTAAACAAGTAAGAGTGTAAACAAAAAAGAAATGTTTAGACAAAGTACAATATTTTAACAAAAGAGTAAATGGATGCACCTGTACTTATCTAAAATAAAGTTAAAGTTACACTGTAATTAAGTAATCTGCTGTTTGAAAAATGGATTCTTCAAGAGAAAAGGTAGTCCTCTCCTGGCCTAGCCAGCCAGCTTTAAACAGGTTCTGACCTCCAAGGAGCTCTGAGATTGGAGAAGTGGATATCTGAATGAGCCAGTGGGGGGTGAGGATGAACAGAGGTGATGCATGGAACTATGAGAAATTGAGTTTTAACCTGGCCAGGCAACTGACCTTAATAAAAGGGACAGGTGGTTGAAACTTACACCCACTTTATGGAGCATGTGAATTGCTACAGAGTTGTGCAGTAGTTCATTTAAACAAGGTTTCTTTCCTCCCCGCACAAACTGAAAGAGTCCTGATTATTCACTCTAGTGTCCCGATTTTTCACTCTTGCTATCTGGTCACCCTATTCACAGCACTGACACAAAGTCAGCTGCAGTAAACTAATTTGCCTTCCACCCTACCGTGCCTCACTAGTGATAGGGAATCAAATTACCAAAATGCACCAAGACAATGATCATTCCTCATTTCAGTAGGACAATTGGAAACAATACCAAACTAAACCAAGTCACAGTAAGAGACTTGCACCCTCTGACCTGAGTTGATGACTCTTTTGACTTTCTGGCCTGTGATAAATACATCTACATTGGACACCTTACTAGGTAATTGCCAGATGGCAGTGGACGAAGACTCCAGGCTAAAAATGAATATCCCACTGCAGATTGTTCCAATTCAGAATAACTCCATTTAGATGGACATTAAAATCAGACTTTATTTATATAACGATTTTCATGGCAGAGCCATCTCAAGGCACTGAACAGAAAATAACAGTTCAAAACATCAACAATAAAACTGCAAAAACCATAAAACTAATACAATTTTAGTACATAAAAATAAATCAAAACAGTAAAAAAAAAAAAAAAAAAAATAGACATGACAATAGATCATAAAAATGTGTTATCAATCTTGACTTAAAAATTGCAACAGTTGAGGCCTTATAGAGCCAGGGAGAATGTTACACAATACAGGGGCCCTACAACTGAATGCTTTATCACCTGTATTTTTCTTAAAAGCCCTTGCAGCCCAGCATCTTGGGATTGGAGAGGCGCACAGGAATATAAGAGACTGAAAAGATCCCTTGAGTATGATGGGGTCAGACCTATTCAAGGCTTTATAGATTAAGATTAGGACCTTAAAAACCAATCCTAGACTACACTGGGAGCCAATGTAGGGTAGGGGAAATAATTTGAAAACATGGCATTGCAATAATCAAACCTAGATGATACAAAGGCATGCATCAATCTTACATCCCGCAATGGTGAAAGGTGAAAGGTGAAAAAATGACACTTTTGTACATTCCTACTATGCAGTTCGAATGAAAGGTCTGGATCAAAACTTACACCCACGTTCCTCATTTCAGCTTTCATTGAGTAAGGAAAGCTGTCCACTGGAAAAATACATATATTTGTATTGTTTAGTTGACTCTTTGATCTAAAAGCATTATTCTGTTTTATCTGAATTTAACAATAAAAAGTAGCCCAACATCCATGGCTTAGTATCAGTGAGGCAGATAGTCAGAATATTTGAAGATAAAGTATCACCCGGTTTTAGAGACAAGTATAGTCGAATATCAAACCAAGGGCAACATGTATAGGGAAAACAAAATCGGTCCGAGAACAGAACCCTGGAGGACACCATGTGTAACTTCAGATAGAAAGGAAGAATCTTCCTTAATTTTATCATATTGGAGTCTGTTTGAAAGATAGGATTTAAACAGGGTAGTACACTACCTGACAATCCTTAAAGCAGTATTATTAATCCTAGAAAAAATGTATTTAAGCAGTTTAGTAGGAATGGGATATAAAGCACATGTAGTGTATTTAGTAATAGGCTGATCTAGCTGAAGAGCAGTCTTATATTTCAAGATATATTTCAAGATATTATCTTTCCAGGTGAGTAAGAAGACTGGCAATTTGGTGCCTTTCCAGCTACATATTAGTTTCCGACATGTGCGTTTAAGTGAATGTGTATAATGTGTTTAATTAAACCATGGGGAGAATCTTTTAAAAAACATGTATATATAAAAGCTGCCCTATCAGGGCCCTGCTGTGAGAAGGAAGTCCCTCCCACCTCCTGTTGAAGAGGGTCATCCTCACAGTAGCATATCCATTTTCTCTCTCAGTTCACTGAGTCAGGTCACAGATTGCCTGTGCGTCTTTGTTCTGGAAGATTTGTTTGGTTCTTTGAGCCTGCAAATTCACTTACATGGTAAGCTACACGTTCGAGTGTTTTTTGAGATTGCTCTTGCCTGTTGAAGAGGGTCATTCTCACAGTAGCATAGTGCCATTTTATTTCGAAATCGGAGGTTAGCTGGGGACACGACCTCGAAGGATAATGGTTGTCATTCTTTTCAGGGAACTAGGGTTATGGTAATAACCTAACGTTCTCTTTCAAGTGGGAAGCTGTACCAAAGCTGTCGTGGCTCCATTGCATTGCAAAGCTCATTGCAAAGCTGGTAGAATGGACCGTAATGTCCCCCAGCAACGGGGAGTCCATCTGTTCATACGCCAAGCATACAGCATCTGCCACCCAGGGCGCTAGATGTTGCTTCAATAGGGCCTGACCTCTAGAGTGGGACCCATAGCAGAAAAACAGCCGGTTGGACTGTCTGCAGGACGGTGTCCTATCCAGGTAACAGCATAGAGCCTGGACCGAGCAAAACAGGGGCTGTCTATGGTCCTCCTCTGACTCGTGCTGGGGAGGTCTGAAAGTTTCCAAAACCACTGGTTGGTTAATATGGAATCATGAGACCACCTGTGGCAAAAAGGCTGGATTTGTTACCCGCGAGTCATTACCAGTGAAAGCCATACATGTGTCGTCAATGGACAGAGCTTGAAGCTCACTTGCTCATCTGGCAGACGTAATGGCTAATAAAAATGCCACCTTCGAGGAAACAGGGCGCAGCTCTGCTGACACCATGGACTCAAATGGGGGACCCGTAAGGACCCACAGCACCAGTTCCAGATCCCACTTAGGGAGCTTGCTTTTCATAGGAGGATGAAGCCTCTGAGTCCCTTTAAGAAATTGCACTGCCAGGAAGTGTGCCCCAGGGGACACAGAGTCAATTTTATCGTGGCACACTGATACTGCTGCCAGGTATACCTTCAGAGTGGACGCGGATTATCCCGCATCAAACAGGCGTTGTTAGGAGGTTAGTATTGTCTTAATTGGGCAGAACACAGGATCGTGACCTTCAGCAATGCAACAGTCTTGGAAAACTTTCTATTTTTATGAATACTGGGCTCTAGTGTTAGGCGCCCTAGCAGACTGTAATGTCTACCGCTGCATCTGGCAAACCTCGTCTGGATAGACGGCTCCATTCAACGTCCAGACCCAGAGTTGGAGCTGGGCTGGGTTCGGGTGCCATAATAACCCCTCCGCTTGGCTCAGGAAGTCCTTACGTAGTGGGAGCTGCCACAGTTGACCCAACAGCATGTTGTAGAGGAGATCAAACCAGGGGCGCCTCGGCCATCTGGGTGCAACGAGCAAAACCTGTGCTCTCTCCACCCTTATCCTCTCTAGTGTCAGGGGTAATAGCGGTAGCGGAAGCAACGCATACAAGAGCTCCTGTGGCCAGGGGAGAGCTAGCGTGTCTACTCCCAGGGGGCCCCTGTCTCTCTCCATAGAGAACCATAGGGGGCAGTGAGTGGACTCGGCAGTGGCGAGAGGTCGACTTGAGCAGTATGAAACCTCTCCCAAATCTGTTTCACCACCTGTGGGTGCAGTCTCCATTCTGAGCTGTCTGGAGCCCCTCTGGACAGGAGGTCTGCTGCCTTGTTGTCCACACCGGGAAGGTGAACTGCTCTGATGGAATGCAAGTTTCTATACGTCCAGGAGAGGAGTCTGAGCACTGTCTGGTGAAGGCCTGGCAAGCACAGGAAGCCTTGGTGGTTTATATAGGCTACCACTGTAGTGTTGTCTGTCCGGACCAGCACATGTTTGTGCACTAGCTGCTGGCGAAAATGAAATCGCACCAGAGCTACTGCTTGCAGCTCTTAGGCATTTATATGTGCTTGCTGCCAATGTCCCTTCCACTGACCTCTTACTCCCCTTCCATTCTAGCTTGCTTCCCAACCCAGGCTGGAGGTGTCCGTGGTGACAACTTCCCTTCTGTGAGGGGTCTTCCGGCATTGTCTGGACACTCGCGCCAGCCGGTACCGATCTCGGACCGGGTGCGCCTTGAGCATATTTACCCAGGCTTGAAGCGGGTGCATTCTCAGCAGCCCTAGTGGAAGGATTCTCAAGGCGGCTGCCATCAAAAACTTGAAATATTCTGACCTGTAGAAGAGCATCCTCTCTGAATTGGGAGAGTGTGACTTTCAACAACCGAGTCCTGTCTTCCGACAGTGAGGCAAGCATGCTCACAGAGTTCAGTTTGATCCTCAGGAACTCTGTGGACTGAGACGGAACGATGTTGCTCTTCTGTTGTTGTATGGAGAGCCTCAACTTCATCACATGATCTATGACCTGTTTGGTGTGTGCTTTTGCACATGCTTTGGAATGCGTACAAACTAGCCAGTCGTCCAGATAGTTCAGGATCCGAATACCCCACAGCCTGAGTGGATCCAGAGCTGCATCCTTGCACTTTGAAAATGTGCAGGGTGCCAGAGAGAGGCCAAATGGAAGCACGGAGAATTTGTCCGCGTTGCCTTAAAAGGCGAAGCGCAGATACTTTCTATGCACGGTACAGATCGGGACATGGAAGTAGGCATCTTGCAGGTCGATCAATGTGAACAAGTCGCCTGGCTGGATGGTCTGGATGATACGCTGTGCTGTCAACATGCTGAACTTCCTTTGTTTGAGGAACATGTTGAGGACCCTAAGGTCCAGAATAGGTCTGAAACCGCCGTCCCTCTTGGACACCAGGAAGTACCTGGAGTAGAAGCCGCTGAGGGCATCGCTTGGGTTTACAAAGCGCACAGCATTCTTCTGTTGAAGATTGGCGATCTCCTGTTGAAGGAGAATCGCACACGCTGGTTCAACCGTGGTAAGGAGCACACCCTTGAAGTGTGGCGGGCCTAAGTGGAATTGCAGAGCGTAACCGTGTCTCATTGTCGATAGCACCCATGAGTCTTGGGTAGCAGCCTTGCCATGGGTCGTGTCCAGTGGTCAGTCAGGTTGTGAGGGGTGAAGGTGGCAGCCGGGGCCCCTTGGGAGTAGTCACCCTTGGGCCTGGGAGGAGGCATGTCTTTCTTAGGCCCTGGCCTCAGTCTCCTGCCTGAGAACTGGTTCCCCCTGGCCGGCAGTGGTCCCTTACCACTGGCTCTTCCTCTACCTGCTTGCTTGGTCTGGGGTAGAGGACCCCATTAGGTCGGTCATTCTTCTTGTCACCGTCTCGAGCACTCCCGCAACTGCCTCTGTTGCCCGTTCCTACAGCTTCTCCGCCAGCTGCAACGGGTACAGAACCACTATGGCCATTGCATAATGATAATGCAATATAATGATAATGCCGCTGACGCATATGCTTTCTTGAACATGACGTCAGTAGTCCTACAGGGCTTGGACAGACAAGTGGAGTCTTTGTCCCCTCTGGTAAAAACCTTGTACCAGCACCGTGACTGTGTCCCTGATGGTAGGAAACATGTCTAGGCCAGCTTCTTGGGCTCCTGTGGTGTGTAGCAGGGATTTTGCCATTCTGGAGCTTGAGGGAGCAGATGCAGGGTTGCCCCAAGATACTCGAACCAGCTCCAGGAAGTTCTGGCACAAGGGTAGAGCTTGCTGTGGGTGCCCTTTCTGCTTTACAAACCAGTTACACTTCCCCTCCTGTTCTGCCGGCCAGGGAACGTCCGTGCCAGCAGCTGCACGCTGCATCAAGGAACTCCCCCCCTGCGATATATGCGGTAGAGGTGGTATGGAGCCCCGCACTGTGGCCTGCCCAGCTGAAATGGCGGACACGTTTGACCTCGATGCTGTGAACGACAGCTTGCCTGGGCTTGAGGGTCTCGGTGGGACCAGGGATGGGGAGCGCGAATGGGGAAGTTGAGGCTGCCCGGTGGTAGGGGGCCGTCTCCCCTGAGACTTTAGGAGGGTCTCCAGCATGGTTTGCTGTGCCCACAACGTCTCCGTCAGTTCCTGAAAACGCCACTCAGCCGAGCTTTGGTGCATTTGCGGTGACTGGGATGGAGAGCACCTGCACCTCCATGGGGAAGGAGAGCAGTATCTCCTGGGTGACCGCCTGCATCCTGGGGAACACCTCCTTGAGCGGTGTCGCCTAGGCAGCGACCATCTCGCCTCCACGGAAGGGTATCTACCCCTCTGCACTGGTGGTGGAGAGGGTGAAGGTGATGAGAGAGCTCTCTGGTCACATTGGCAGGCGGGGTTCTTGAGGACCTTTGGGAAGGGCCTTGGACCACTGGTCTCATTCTCCCCTGCCCCGAGGAGAGAGAATCTGCTGGAGAGAGGGCTGCCCTCCTGCTCTTAGTTCGTTTGGAGAACTTATGACAGGGAGAGCAGTCCAACTCACCCGCCAGTTCCCTGGCCGCGTGATCTGGCCCTAGGCATCTGGCGCAGGATGAACGTTCATCCTGCCTAGAGAGCTTTGCCACACAATGGTCAAACTGGTGAAAACAAGTGGAGGACCCATGCGAGCGCACTGACATGGCGCGAGGCATTGGTGCCAAGCTGATGGTAATTGGCACAGGGTCATCGGTGTTGGTGTCAGCGTCGAGGGTACAACAATCGGTGTCAGTTCCCAGAAAAGTGAGGATGAAGCCAGCCTGACAACTGGTGCCAAGTCTATTGGTGCCCAGGTTTGTGCCAAGTCTATTGGTGTTGAGGTCAGTGTCGAGGAGATGAGTTAATTTGGCATTGGGGTAGGCGCCGAGGAATTTGTGGTTGATGCTGTGCTAATGCAGTCAAATCAGTCGTTGTCGGGGTCGATGGAAAGTGCAGCAGCGCCAGGAAAGCCCGAGGCTTGGGATGGGCATATAGGCTTAAGCTGCAAGGTAGATGAAGCCAAGTAAATAGGCACCGCAAACCCGTGGGGTCACCCTACAGCACCACAGTAGCTCAAACAACGGTAATTTTTAACACTACACAAGGTAGTAAAGAGAATAATGGCTGTTTGCCAGTCTCAAAAGAGGGGTCGAAACCAACTCTAATCGTAATACTGACGCGAGACTCAGGCAAGAGCAATCTCAAAAAACACTCGAACGTGTAGCTTACCATGTAAGTGAATTTGCAGGCTCAAAGAACCAAACAAATCTTCCAGAACAAAGACGCACAGGCAATCTGTGACCTGACTCAGTGGACTGAGAGAGAAAATGGATATGCTACTGTGAGGATGACCCTCTTCAACAGGAGGTGGGAGGGACTTCCGCCTCACAGCAGGGCCCTGATAGGGCAGCTTTTTTATATATGCTCAGTGATTGACAGTCAGCGAGAGCTCTTCCCATTCAGTAATGGGAAGAGCCCTCTCATTCGGTAATGCTTGTCATTCCACTTATTATTATTAGCAATGCATGCTATCAGAATTCTAAATACATATAAACAAATTTTAAAAATGTATTAATATATTTTATCCGATATGTTCAAATAATTTCATGATACACCATTTACAAATGTATCCTGTAATTTCTATGCATCATGGAAATAACATAAATCTGCATATTTTTCATACATGGTTTAGAAAATTGAAGAGTCTCGGAATCAAGTGTTGAATCCTCGTGGTGAAGAAAATTTTGCAAAGAGTGCAAAAGTGCAAAGAATGATTTTGTTCCCAATGTTTGCAAATATTGTTTTCCTTTTCCTTGTTATTCCTCAAACCAGTGTTTTAGAAGCTGGACACAAGCATCTGTTCCTCCCAACAAACCTCACCGCACTCCAGAAGCTTGAAATGGTGGATCCTCTCGGAGAGTATATTTTTGTGAGTGGATAGCCAGAGTGCAGACCAGAGTTTGTGGAGAGCCAATGTTGAATGGTTTTGAATGGCAAGAAAGCATCTCAAACATACAGGGACAGACAGAGAGACAGAGAGAGCGAGAAAGAGAGTGTCACAAAGAATCCCTTTTTAATCCTTAGAAAAAAACGGCATCTCCTTACAAATTCTGGTCTATGATCGGCCAGTTTAAAAAACAAACAGATTGCCATTCCACTAGTCCATAGTCACTTCCCATCCTCTCTAGACATATGAAGTAGATTCAAGAGATAGACTAATTGTCTCACGAGATAATTTTTGTTTACTTCAAACTAAATAAAACTAGCTTGCCTCTTTGAAGCTGGAACATCAGTGGGGATACTTTTCTGCCTGACAGCAGGGTTTCAGCTCTTCCCCTGTACATGTAGGTTTGTTTATTTACTTAAAATAATACTGTATAAATTGTATAGCTTTTATTCTTCACAGACTATGTGCCCGGTCCACCTTTCAATGACTAATGTTCAGAATCTGCCTGCCTAGTATTCAAGGGCTGATCAATCAGTAAATTAACCCCCCCAGCCAGTAACCACACCAAACCATTATCTTATTAAATCCATGTGGTTGTGCAATAGGCTCGGCTGGATTAACGCAGGGTCTTTAGGGGCTGCAGCCCAGGGCCTCAGATTTTGAGGGGCCCCCAGAATATATATATACAGAATATTTAGAATAAAATATGTAAAATACATGAACAACATGCAACTATATGGATTGGAACAATAGGGTTGTTTTACCAAGCCATGTTGTGTTGGAGGAACAGCGACTGCCTGATCATATGACTTGAGCTGTGACCACTTTTATCAGTTGTGCCACGTCGCGAATGTAACGCAGATCACAACCGGTAAAAATGTCTGACAGAGCAGCACCTAGAAAGTATGAGAGCGGAGTTAAAAAGCAGAAAGCACAACAACTAAAATGTCATGAGGAAGATATGTTAAACAAAACACCAAAGCTGACATGTTATTTTAATAAAATACCAACAACTGTATGAGAAGGTACCAGTACTTCAGAAAATACATTGGAGAAAAATCAACAGGAGGAAACAACCTTGGCTGATATGGATTACAGAAGGGCAATTTTGGTAGTACAGGTTGTGTGTATTTCCATGTAGTTTCTTTTAGCCTGAGAAAGTAAAGTTCCAAATGCAAATAACCTAATTAATATTAAAATGTAGCATATTTAATGTTGGTGCCTGATTTCCAATTTAGCCTTGTGCAAATTACTGATATTGTACATTTTTCTTAAACTGTGTTTCCATGAAATGCTTATGTTGTGTTAAAATACAGCCTACCTCATTTGAGTGAAAAAGTGTTTTCGTACCTTTAAAACAAATCTTGCTCAGTGAATTTGGCTCAAGCCTGATGTTGTTGGCAGCCCGTAGCAATAATACAGCTATGGTAATTGAATACATATTTTGGTACAAACATCACTTTTTCCCCTTGGTAAAGTTCAGTAGCCATGATAGATGCTGTTTAAGGCTAATGCATAACTAATCGTATCTTATTGCTAAGGGTCATAAAAGACTAGGCTAAAGAAATTACGAAGAAAGCAAAAAGTAAGTGTAATGGGCTTCTGTGGCAAAGTGCCCCGCCCCTGGGCTATTTATTTGTGTTGTATGTTACGTGTAGTGTGTTATTGTTGGTGTATAGTTATTGGTACACGGGATATAAATGGGTCTGTGTACCATGAGTGGGTTTAAAAAGTATATTTATATTTAGGCACGAGGATTGCACAGTACTTCACGTGCAGGTAAAATGTAATGATATGTGAGCATGGGGAATTGCACTTTATTAATTCACATGCAGTTGTACCAAGACTCCAATTGAATGACTGATTAGCAATCGAGTCTCGGTACAGCTGCATAAAAGCAGCATGTTTTCACTCACTCAGGGTTTTGTGTTCGGTGAGTGGAGAACGGGTGCGGAGAGGAGAAAGTAAAAAAGTAAAATAAATAATTGATTTAAACTCACCGTGCTTGTCTGTTCGTCCGCTGTTTGCTAGTTTCATTTATTGTTAATCCGTTTTTTTTGTCTGTTTATTTTGGCCTCAAGTGCCGTGTGCTGTTTTTTTGGTTTAACCTTTTATTTTCTGTCTGTTTGATTATTAAACTGTGCATAAGTGCCTTCACCACTGCAAAACCTACGTTCTGTGTTGGTTCCTGTTTCTGGTCTGACGTCACCCACAGAAAAAACAAAACACTAAGCCCCTTGTACTATATGTTTATTTTTATCCTATTTGGTAAAAAAAAGCTTAACAATAGGATTGCTTGGCATGGCCTTCAGTTATCGTAGAAAGTTGTTCGAGGTTACATCACAAATGGGATTTTCACTGCTTAAGTCTCGTAAGTATAATGTACGACTTCCAGATAAAAACAAGAGTTGTTGGTCAATTGTATGGCTTTTTAGCGTGAAAAGACAATTTAACCTGTGTTTGAAGTCATACAATGTTTTAGACACACACTTCCTGTAACTTGCGGAATGTATCTGGTATTTGCGTGCGGCATCACATAAATAATGACTGTAAAGAGAGAGTGACAACTTTCTAAGGTGTGTGGAAACCCTGCTAATGTAAGTTAGTGGGAAGTCCTCATTTTTGAGTTAAGAGAATTTGTAAGAGATAAGGACAACACATTTCCAGATAACTTGCTTTTACAACTAAATAATCTACAGTTTGGATTTCCCATATTTTATTTGACAATACCAGTAATTAACGCTGTAGGTGACCGCTCATTTTTAAAACTGATGCTAATTCAAACATCAAATCAAGTCAAATGTGGATCAGCTAAGACTGAATAATTTGGCATTAATGTTAAACGAGTGTGGTGGTAGTAAGTAAACTCTTATTCCGGCCCTGGCAATAGGTGGCCATCCTGGCTTCAGGCTGTTCCTTCATTTCTGAGCCAAGATGGCAACCAGCAACAGAACCCCATATTCTACTGTGAAGGGTCTGCCCTGCCTCAGGCCTATTTTATATAACACAAGCAAGAAGCATTCCAGACAAAATAATGCACAATACTCAAAACTGCAGTGCATATAAAACATTTGTCATTTTTATATTTGATCTTAAATGCCCTGCTTATGTTCAAACTGCATGCTGTCGTTTAAGAAGGATTGGAATAATTAAATGCAACACAAAATATTATCTAAATTATTTTAACTTTGAACAAATTTGAATGCAAGTCATTTTTCTCTGTCTCAAAATACCAGCACCACACAAATGAACATAAAACACATACAGCTTCAGTATAAATAAGAGCTCAGTTGCTACAGTGCAGATGACGATTGATCAGTTTGCCAAGCTGAAGAAAGTCTCTCTCCAGGGGGGCCACTGTGTCTTGGACAGCCTTATTGACCATGTTTTAAGCCAAACTCTGGGAATTTAAAAGTGTCACTATAATATACAGTGGTACATATTAGCAATTAAAAAATGATACAACATATTTGCAAATTTACAATGTTTTGGAAAGTTTGGTTAAGAATTATAAAATGGTTAAGTATAGGACCCCATTAAAAAAGACATTGATCATTAACAGTTGATTGTTCTATGACTGCATTTAGTTGCATTTGTATATAAAAAAAAAAGGACATAACTGCAGACTTTACAAATGAGAAGTTGGTCAGCATAACAAAAAGAGGTTTCTCTGGCACTTCTCTTGTAATCTGAGTAAAGAGCTGAATACAAAATACCTCTTAATGATAGCAGATGTTAAGCCTGGACCAAACTAAAAAAAACAAATCATGAAGGGCCCCGTTTTCAAGCAAGAAGGAATACAATCATGTTAAAGCTAGAAACTGAATAAAGGAAGAATTAAAGGTGCAATGACTAAACTAAAATAATACAGAAAGGAAGAATTAACTAAACAGTACAGAAAGTATAAATGAAAAGAAAATATAAATGCTGGTTGATTAACGATCCAACACAATCTATGGGAGATTCCCTGAAGGTTAGCATGTTAAAGATAGAAAACTAGCAATAAGCTACACTAATTGAAATATTCTTTCATACAACAAAGATGTTTTTGCTTGGTTTTCTTGGTTTTTAATTTTTTTTATTGTTATTATTACTGTCACAGTTGTAATTTCCAATTTGCCTTTGCACTTGCTTCAAAACTGGATCATAAGTGTGATCTTTACTTGCGTTACTGACATTTAATTATAAAAAATATGGCCCCAACACATATGAATCCAGTGCCTGTATAAAGCATGACTTGAAAATGGAACATAAAAATGTGCTAATAAACAGGAATTCTCTACCCGTTTCTAAGCAACAAGAGTTTGCATCCTATCCTAAGCTTCCAAAGTGAATAGCCCACGGGATGCTGTCCTGCTTTCTTTACTAGGCTAAATGTGGTGAATTAGGACATGGGTAGGTGTACGTTTAGAGACAATTCATACCAGCAAAATTCTGAACCAGCTGCAGTCTGTGATGATTGTGATTGTGATTGTGACTGTGATTGATGCCTAAACTAGCCTATATGATTTCTCTGTGTTGTTCAGTCTGAAATACAGGAAGTCAGGTCAGCAACTAAAGTCTGTATTTATATAGGATTGTGCTTTGATCTGAGCAAATTGTGATGGCTACAACATTTAGCAGCCCTGAAGAGCTATTTTTGGCAAACTTGATCTTCAACAGTTATTTTCAGAACTAATTGATCGCTATTGATTGCTGCAGGGTGCCCTATTGTATCAAACCTGATATATATCAAAGGCATTACCCTGCAGGCTGTGAGAGTCCAGTGAACTGAATGGTAAGCTAAATGAACTGGTTATGTGAACGAATGGACAGTGAACTGTGGATTATGCTTATTGTGCTGTATTCATTGCTGAATGTTAATTGGTGATGTGCATAATGATTTCATTTTGTTAGTACTCTTATTTTCTTTTTAAAAAACCCACAAAACGATACATGTTATATGTAAGAACAGTAATTACACTTGTTGCCAAATTATTTCTTTAGATTGCTGGTATGTTACTTTTGTGTAAATCAATGAAACCAGTCTCCCTACGAACCTCACGATAACCTGGAAGTATTATTCACTAATATAGGATTACATTTGGAATGAGCTACCAACACATGTAGTGCCAGAGTTTTGCGGTGGAATATCCCAGACATAACCGGATAAAGAGTGCACATATTGGTGGAGGAATTGCTGTTTCAGTGGAATATGTAAATAGTTAATGACTCTTGTTCTTTGCAAAGACATTTCTTTCATACCCTGAAATGGAGACGAAGTGCGAGGAAGGCAGACCCTGGAACCTGGATCTGTCCTTGCCAGCAGGAGAGACTTCGAGCACTTGTATTGTTGAAGACACGGAACAGCTGGAGGAGGCAGAGCACGTCCGTTAAGTATTCAATGAGTAGTGTTTTAATCCTCTTATGAACTCGAGAATAAGCAGATCTTAAAGTAAAATAAATGTTTTGTTTTTAGTGGAATGTAAGAAGTATTATTGCTCTGAGTTAATGAACACTATTAGTATTTGTTTGTATGTGAGTTACACAAATTGATGTGGGTTTTACAGGGCAATTATCATTCTGTATTTAAGGCTAGAATCCAAACTTAGCTGTCTTGACAATAGATAATTCTCAATAGGTTGTCTGGATGCAGCTCGGCTTTGTTTGATGGCTTGTGACCATCCATCTTCCCCTCGATCACATTCCAGAGGTTTTCAATGGGGTTCAGGTCTGGAGATTGGGCTGGCCATGACAGGGTCTTGATCTGGTGGTCCTCCATCCACACCTTGATTGACCTGGCTGTGTGGCATGGAACATTGTCCTGCTGGAAAAACCAATCCTCAGAGTTGGGGAACATTGTCAGAGCAGAAGGAAGCACGTTTTCTTCCAGGACAACCTTGTACTTGGCTTGATTCATGCCAAAGCTGCCCGATTCCAGCCTTGCTGAAGCACCCCCAGATGAGTCCAATTTTCATCTTTGCCCAACACCTGGTCGTCTAATGGTTAGACGGACACCTGGAGAGGCCTACAAGCCACAATGTCTCGCACCCACTGTGAAATGTGGTGGAGGATCGGTGATGATCTGGGGGTGCTTCAGCAAGACTAGAATCGGGCAGATTTGTCTTTGTGAAGGACGCATGAATCAAGCCAAGTACAAGGTTGTCCTGGAAGAAAACTTGCTTCCTTCTGCTCTGACAATGTTCCCCAACTCTGAGGATTGGTTTTTCCAGCAGGACAATGCTCCATGCCACACAGCCAGGTCAATCAAGGTGTGGATGGAGGACCACCAGATCAAGACCCTGTCATGGCCAGCCCAATCTCCAGACCTGAACCCCATTGAGTACCTCTGGAATGCGATCAAGAGGAAGATGGATGGTCACAAGCCATCAAACAAAGCCGAGCTGCTTGAATTTTTGCTCCAGGAGTGGCATAAAGTCACCCAACATCAATGTGAAAGACTGGTGGAGAGCATGCCAAGACGCATGAAAGCTGTGCTTGAAAATCAGGGTTATTCCACCAAATATTGATTTCTGAACTCTTCCTAAGTTAAAACATTAGTATTGTGTTATTTAAAAATGAATATGAACTTATTTTCTTTGCATTATTCGAGGTCTGACAACACTGCATCTTTTTTGTTATTTTGATCAGTTGTCATTTTCTGCAAATAAATGCTCTAAATGACAATATTTTTATTTGGAATTTAGGACAAATGTTGTCAGTAGTTTATAGAATAAAACCAAAATGTTCATTTTACCCAAACACATACCTATAAATAGTAAAACCAGAGAAACTGATAATTTTGCAGTGGTCTCTTAATTTTTTCCAGAGCTGTATATATATATATATATATATATATATATATATATATATATATATATATATATATATATATATATATATATACTATATATAACAATGCTTTGATTATTGATTATTAACAAAAGTAAATATTTGTGTTACTAACGACACCCCTGTTAAGACTAACCTTCATTTTAAATAACTGTCAGGAATGCAGTTGTAATCTTAAGGGAATCTTCCATAGATTGTGTTGGATTGTTAATCAACCAGCGTTTATATTTTCTTTTGTTTATACTTTTTGTACTGTTTAGTTAATTCTTCCTTTCTGTATTATTTAATTTTAGTTTAGTCATTTCACCTTTAATTCTTCCTTTATTCAGTTTTATTTCTAATAAAACTGTTCCTTTTATTATTTCGATATAGGTTTGGTTCTACATGACTTGAATTCAAATAAGGTATTTTATTATTACAATTTAAACTAGTCCAAATACAAATATACCTTGCACACTACAGCATCGGCCCACCACGCTGGAGGCAGCAATCTGACTGGCTGAGGAATATGAGGATGTGTTGCCCACAGCTCCCTTGGTCACCAGCCCTGCTCCTCCCTCCAACCGATCCCGAACAATGGGCCCAAGTATGGGACCGCCACCGGACATCACCCCCTCCCCCCATAGATCCCCTTCTCATCGGTACCTCATGGGTGGCCTTCCTACACAGCAATGGAGAGCAATGTCGACCCCCAGAGGGGTAAGAGCAAAGAACCCCTCCCCATTGCCAAACTGGCAATGGAATATACCGTGGACTCCCTTTCACCCCACCTGTTACAGGTTCCATGAGGTCAGCCACCTCACCCTGAATTGTCCTGGAAGCGATGGAATGTGGTGCGGTCTCCCATTACATCCTAACAGCACCAGGGGTAATGATTGGGAGAAGTCTTATATTGTTAATGTATGGGTGGGTGATGTGAGTACCCACGCATTAGTGGACTCAGGAAACTTAGTTAAAGCAAACTTTAATTGAAGAAGACCTGTTGATAGAGGTACCTTGGTGGTCACACAGGGTCATGGTCATTTCCTGTATTGATGGGGATAACAAAGACAACCCCTTCACTAAAATAGATTTAACTGTTGGATCTCATACCCGCCGCATAAGTGTGGCCGTGGCTGCGAAGTTGCTGTATCCAGTTATTTTAGGTCAAGGTCGCATTTTGAAACTATGATTAATAAAATGGTAAAGACAGTCTCTGGTAAGACCATGGGAGCAGTGAGAGAAACTATTGGGAAAATCTTCCCGCTGCATGCTGATTTGTTCCATTCCTGATTTTGCCCGGAAAAAAACTAAGAGCGAAGGGTTGAAAAATGGGAAGGAATGTCAATGAAACAAGGCTGGGGTTTATTGGGGGAAATTTTAGCTCTGCTCGATATCCCGAAGTTCTGGACCGAAATGTGAACCTAGCAGTGGAACAAAAAAATTATCCTTCGCTGGCTCACATCTGGCGGCAGGTTTGGTCTATCAAGGGGAAGGATGTAGAGGATAACCGTCCGCTTACATATCTTCACCACATTATTGTCGGGCACTTACTGTATAGAGTATCCCAAACCACGAGCACAAGTCAGATTGTACAATAATTACTCGTTCCCCAGTCTTTTCAACGTGAAATCATGCAGTTGGCTCACAATGTCCTGTGTTTGGGCCATATAGGTAGTGTCAAGACTCTGGAATGAATATTGGCTCGTTTTTATTGGATGGAAGTTTTTAGTGAGGTGAAGAGATATGTAGCGGAGTGTCCGGAATGCCAGCAAGTAGCACCGGGGTGGGTTCGCCTGACCCCTCTGGTCCCACTGCCCCTGATCTCAATTCCCTTTGAACGCATTGCTATAGATACAGAGGGTCCATTGAGACAGTCTGACTCTGGGTATACGCACATTTTGGTAATGATGGACTACACGACCAGATATCCAGAGGCAGTACCATTGAGATTCACTAGTGCCACAGCAATTGCTCAAGAGTCAGTGCAGATCACAGCGAGAGTATGGATTCCAAAAGAAATCCTCACTGATCACAGAACAAACTTTATGTCACAATGTTTGAAGGTGTTGTATAAATTATTGCAAATTAAGTCCATCCGAACCTCTGTTTATCATCCGCATATGGATGTTTGGGGGAGCATTTTAATCAGACTTTAAAACAGATCCTGAAGTGGTTTGTCAACCAGGAACAGAAACAAGGGGCAAAATATTTCCCCTACCTGATGATTGCAGTGAGAGAGGTGCCTCAGAGGTCGAACAGGTTCTTTTCTACAATTGTGACAGAACAGGCTTAAAATTGTGTCCAGCCCTGCACCATAACAAAACTAAATCCCTTGCAACTGTTCTCAAATGTAAAAATCTACCATTGTGTACACCTTGTTCATCATTGTGATGCAGAGCACTCTCCATTGTCTGACAAAGTTTCTATTTTTTTTTTTCAAAGCTGCGTTGTTTCTACAGGTTGTACAGGTTTTGTAATAGCAGTTAGCAAACTACAGTTGCGCAGTCACTGCAGACTGAACAACTCATTTGACCAGTATCGTTATTAAACTCCATGGGTAAATCTTCAGAGATGAAACCAACCAGTGTTTAGGCACATTGCATGACGTTAACCCTTTGAGGTCCATTTATTCAGCGCTTGTCAGGCATGTCAGGTCCAATTTATTTAGGTCCTGTTTAATTCCCCCCCGAGTAAAACTGGTTTAAAAGGCATTGCAATGCTAAGTGACATGAGTATTGCATCTCTAGCCAAGCCCCACCCCGTGTTCGCTGTATTTTTCACATACCTCTTTACAGACGTGCATACTGATAAATCCTCTCCTGATCACTCGTTTTATCACCAAACTCCTCAATAATGCGATCTAAGTCATTATTTTATTATTATAACATCTCAAAAAAGCTCTGCAAATGTCTGTGATATTCTTTGAGCGCTGGATGCAGAAGCAGCTACCTCCTTTGTTTATGTCTGCTTGTCTCTGTATGGTGCAGCTGCTAGGGCTATTGTTCACATGCCCCTTTTTTCTGTTTCATTCGGCTCCTATCGGTCTCACTCGGCCATTGAATGGTTCTCTCAGCTTTTTACAGAGAAAAAACGACTAGAGACCTGTGCTTTATGTCTTTTCGATGATGTCGGACAGGGTCCGACATTGGACCGGAAAGGGAAAATCGTAATGTCCGACATAGGACCGCAAAGGGTTAAAGACCAACCATGAATTCAGCGATCCAATCAAAACAGGTTGAGGTTTAATTCCAAAGACTGGAGCAAGGTCTGGAGAAAGTAGTCGGAAAATGGGACTGCAATGTGTTAGAAAATGGTTGGAAAATGAGACAAAAGTGGGTCTAAAAAAGTGGTTCTGGAAATGTGGTTCTATAAGTGTCTGAAATTTGCTCTGAAGTGGGAATAGAATCAGATACGAAAATGGCTAAAATCATATACTGAGAAGGCTGAAACAAGGTCTGAAGAGAGTCCTGCTCTCTGCCTTGCAAGAGACTGAACCAAGAAACAGGACACAACAAAGATCCCAAAACAGGTCTTTGTTTTTATTTTGCTGCTTGAAATCAACGACAAAACAAACTGAAGCAACCAGCCAGCAGCTGTGCCTCTGGAAGATCCCTTGGCCATATAAAAGAATTTCACCAAGAACATTTTTACAAATTACATAACTTTTCAATTCCAACATATTGAGTTCTGTCTGATCAACAGAACCTATTTCAGTTGGAAATGTTCTGACAAGACAAAGATAATGTTGCAAGACTATTAGAAATCAACCGCTACCTACCTTTGAAAATAACTATTATCTTGCTGCGAGCTGACGCAATACAATGCCTACAACATCTTCTTTTCTTTCGGTAGAGAGAGACGGGAGAAACTGCAATGTTCTCATCACCTGAAGACTGACTTCCTGGTTAAAAACAAAATACACAAAACAAGTACGGTGCTGGTGCTTCCAGCATTCGTAGCAATTGATCTGTTTATATTTATAATTTCTCCTCTCTCTCACCTGTTCTCCACTCACCAAACACACAACCCTGGGTGAGTGAAAACATGCTGCTTTAATTAAGTGCAATTTCCCATGCTCACATATTATTACATTTTATCTGCATGTGAAGTGCTGTGCAATCCTCATGCCTAAAAACAAATATACATTTTACACCACTCGTATTACACAGACCCATTTATATCCCATGCACCAATACCTATACACCAACATAACACACCACACACAACATATAATACACAACGGCAGGGCACATTGCCACAGTAACTCAAAGGAGTTGCCTAATAAATGCAGAGAATTTGATCATTACCCCATTTTGGTTGATCATGTCTAAACTAAATTAACATGGTAAAACTAATTTGATAAATTAGCTATTGGAATGTTGGATTCCATTCTGAAGTTAATTTAATTCTCATGCATTTTGATATGAAACATAAGTTTACAAACAAGAGGCCATTCGGTCTATCTTGCTCATTTGGTTGTTAGTAGCTTATTGATTAGCTTCTTGAAGGATCCCAGGGTGTCAGCTTCAACAACATTACAGGAGAGTTGGTTCCAGACCCTCACAACATGATCGATTACAACGAGAAACAAGTATTGAAAATACTAATGCAAAGTAGACACTTTGTGTGATCCACCATAATTAACATTAGTATATTAGCCACGTATGCTAATAGTGTTGTGGTCGTTGTAATCGTTTGATCAGAGAAATCAATAAACTATTCTATTCATCTATAACTAATCGCTTTTCCTTTCTGTAATGTTAGATTAACTGTACCCTTTTTATTTTTAAATAAAATCTTGTTTTATATTTTTGACACATTGTCTGACTGTCGATTATTGTCAAGGGAATTCAGGTTCTACATGATGTGGAACCAATATGACAATATATATATATATATATAGGTATATAGTATACCTATAGCTTATATATATATAATATATATATATATTATAGAATATAAAACCGTAGTGACCCACCCGATATCTGGCATCACTGGGTGGGCTATAGACTTATTTAATTTTAAATAAATTGTATACCTAACACACTACATTGTGTTTAATTAAAGAACTCTGCAATGATTTGTTTCCATGCTTCCCTTCATTAATAAAGCACCTTAAAGGGTACTTCAGCACTACATGAAAGATAAAACATAAACTATCTCACCTTGCCGTTCTGAATGGAACATTTTGTCATTGTATAATGATCCGTATGTGCCCAAACATCTGCATAATGCCACACTTCTGTGTCCAAAATCACAATTCTCAAGCATCTCTTCTGAGCCAAAAAACATACTTCCGCATGTACCCCCGCATCTACTGTGAAACATACCGGAGCATGCCCAGTGAAGCGTTGTATAAGCTACAGTGGCTCTCAAAAGTATTCACCTCCCTTGAACTTTTCCACATTTTATTGTGTTACAAAATGGAATCAAAATGGATTTTTTGCCACTGATCAACACAAAAAAAGTCCATAATGTCAAAGTGAAAAATAAAATCTACAAATTGTTCTAAATTAATTACAAATACAAAACAGAAAATAATTGATTGGGTTTGCTGGGTCTGAAAAAAGAATGCAATCAGTGTGTAATACCACCAGTCAAATCTGAAATCACAGTCATCACAGCCACATAAGACACACTACAGAAGTACAGTAAACACTGTTTGTGGACAAGTGTAGGCAGGTGTGAAATACTTTTGCCTACACAGAAACAAATTATTTGAGTTTGATAAAGTATCCAAGGAGAACAAAAAATACATTGGTTGGCAAAAAAAAAAAAAAATCTTTAGATTTATTACAGATTTACTATATTTTTTTTTAAACACATGCTACAGTAAAAATGTATTTTAGTTAAAAAAAAAATAACAATTAAAAAGGTGAAATAAAAACTATATCTACATGACTTAACTAGTATGGTACCAGATATAATGTACA
Organism: Polyodon spathula; assembly: GCF_017654505.1. Taxonomy (NCBI): domain Eukaryota; kingdom Metazoa; phylum Chordata; class Actinopteri; order Acipenseriformes; family Polyodontidae; genus Polyodon; species Polyodon spathula. The sequence continues at coordinate 41,791,041 of NC_054538.1, forward strand.
CAAATGCATCTGTTACACTTCTTTTAAAACTGCACATACAGGATCTGCATATCACACAGCATGTAAGGAATTATTTCACTAACAAAAATGTTTAACAAAACTAAAAGCTATGTAAAGGTTAGTTGTGTTTGTTTTTTATGTATTAAATTATATGAAAATTAACTGTTGAGTATTGAAACAGACAGGGTTGTTGTAAAAACAGAAAAAAAAATGTGCACATGGATAGAATTAATAAGATTGTATAAAGTAGCAATATGACCATTGCTAGACCTCTTTTGTTGTACAGTATTTGTTTTTCTGCGATTCAAACAAATCTTGTCCTTTCCAATGGACAGATTGTATTAAGCGTATCTGACTGTTCTACTGTCATTTTCATGCTATGATGTGAGCCTTAGTGAATATTGTAATATTTAACTCTTTCTTTTCTGGGTCCTGTAATCAAAGAATACAAGGTGATTGGGGCTTTCAAGGCTTTTTACATGTAAATTTAATAAAGAGCAGGGGGAAATTAGCCAGGACAGGACATTAGATCTTAAAGAGTGAGTAACGGGGTTCCTAAAAATATAGTGTTACATGTCCTTGTGACAGGGTGGTGAGTGGTGGGTAGTGAAATGATGCACACAACAACAGTTTTACTTCCCCAAAACGCCTGTGTTTTAATAATATTAATATATACAAAAATAAAACAAGTCTGTAACAGCAATGGTATAGGGGAATCCAATACCCGGTGGATTACAGTCCCAAGCAAAAACAAACACTTCTTTAACCACAGTCCTTCGTGCTTGAAACTGTGCTCTATGAGTGTAGTGAGAGTGCTCGTCAGTCGCTGTGCTGTGCTGTGTGGTGAAGCAGTGAGTCAGGTGAGTGAGCTGCAGCTCCCGATCTCTGCTACTCCTCTGCAACACAACAAACAAATACAAAAGACAGGCTCTGTCTGGTTCGCATTGCCTCAGCGTAAAGGGCAGTACTCACATGGCAGCCTCCCTTTTGTAATTCCCAACTCCTCCCTGCAATCAGCCCGATGCCAGCCTCTCTTCAATCGTTGTCTGCCCCATAGCCAATCGCAAGGGATTAATTTTGTATACATGCCGCTACGCACTTCCACCAAGATGGCCGAATTCCAGTTTCCACTCACCGTCGAGTCGACCAGTCTATGGGGAAGCATACCATCCACCTTACACAGCTCCCTTTCAGGTTGGGAGGGAGATTTACAGCTTAGACTCTTTCTTTCATTGTCACAGACCCCAAGTGATTCTACAACTTTTTACATTTATAACTTTAAAGTCTGTTTCAAAGCTCTTTTCAAAATGTCCGCTCTAGTACATTGGAGTTTGAGATCACTGCAGGAAGAAGATTAAAAAAAAAAAAAAAAAAAAACAGTGCTCTGGCTTTTTTCTATCCAGTACAACATTATGGATCGTTATTGCAGTGTTATATATTTGACAATGTGGGCAATAATCCTTACATTATCAGTGCACTAGAGCAGACTATTTTTAAAAGAGCTTTGAACCAGACTTTAAACTTATAAGCGTAAAATGTTGTCAAGGTATCAACAGTGAAAAGAAATATTACAGGTAAGTTATTTAAACAATTGTTGCAAGACATGGGGACATGTAGCACTGTATTTTTCTGAACCCTGCTACTTACTCTTTAAATGTTGGTATAGTAGAAACCCACATTTGGATGTGGTCTTCCATAAAAAAAAAAAAATAATAATCCAAGACATTCCAAGTGTTCTAAAATAAAAGATTGTATTCACTTCAGCCCACTTATTATTCTCAACATGTATTTGTATGTGCAAATTTTTTAAAGAATTTAGAATAGAACTGGTTGTCGCTGTGCATTTTAATTGGGTTACTGCAGCTAGTTTGGAACTGTGATGATTCTAAAGCTAAACAATAGCTTGTAACTTTATTCTGGGGTTATTTAAGGTTTATACATCAAAAAAGGGAAGCCGTATAAACAGAACAGTGGAACTCATATTTTATTCAAAAGAGCTGGCAAAGCTTAACATCGTCACATAAGTACAAGTACCCCATACATGAAAAACAGAATAATTCTCTCCAGGATAAGAGGCTGCAGCTCAATGATTAAAGATAGGTTGTGCCAAGGTTATCTGATATTATTATTATTATTATTATTATTATATTATTATTATTATTATTATTATTATTATTATTAATAATAATTTATTAGCAGACACCCTTACCCAGGGCGACTTACAGCTATATACCAAATAAAATACATATCAAGAATTACAGTACAATTAAGAGCAAGCTACACAATACAATGACTTCAGTCTTAATAACAGCAAATGCAAAACAGTATGATTTGATATCGGGGCAATTCAAAAGCAGATAACAGTGTTGATAGTTACGTCAGGGTTAGATACGAGTGCAGGTGAAATGCAAAATACTACAGATTGGGTTAAGTACAGGATTAAATACAGTAAAATAGGGAGCAGATAAATGCAAGTTAAAATGCAGGCTTTTGCTTTATAGTACTGTGCTTTTAAAACTTTACATTGATGAAGAATTTGATCCACAGTTCTTTCAAATCCTCCTTCATGATTTTTTTGCGCCTCCTTTTTCTTGCAATCAAGCTGTTTTACAAATTTAAAATCCTAAATAAAAATGATGTCTCCTCATCAGACAAAAAGTAGCTGTGTTTTCTTGCATGTATCTGTTGTGGGTTAAGCTTCATAGTCAAACATGCTGTTTACATGGCTTTATAGTCCACTAGTATTCAGCATACTGGTGGAATATGCCACATCCAATATTACAGATATGCAGAGGTTCAGTATTCCTCTTCATATTCCAAATATACAGATGCAGCCCTAAGTGCATCTGTCTGGGAGCCTATTTGGCAGGGTACAGTTACACAGATGCCAGGAGCTGCACCAGTCAGTTTAAAAAAGCATCAAACCTAATTAAATAAAAATAAAGTGTTAGTGATTTATAACATCTGCAGTCTGTGAAATGTAAAATTACTTTTTTTTTTTTTTTTTTTTTTTTTTTTTTTTTAAGCAGCTGCTCATTTCAGTACACTCGAACACTTTGTGGCTAATTAGTTTAACTTGCCATATTGTGTGGCTATATTTTTTTTACACACAAAAAAAGGCTGTTTTACTATACAAATACATCTTGAAAAGCAAAGCATTCATATACAGTCATGGAAGAAGAGAGCCTTTCTCTTTTTCTTAACAAATTATGATTTCAACTTTCCTTTTGGTCTTTACTAAACCAAAGCACTATGGCAGACAACTCACCACAGACCCATAAGAAAACTATTAAAAGAAGCGGGTCTAATACCAGCAGCAGGGTTTCAGGTTCAGCCCAGTCCTTGGCCCATACAGAGGGCAATGCAGCAATACCTCCTCCAAAATCTCAGTCTATGGTCCTTTGGAACATTAATGTTATTGGCCTTTCTGTTGTTGGCCTTTTTAATATTGTTAGTGGTTAAAGTCCAGGGCTTGTAACCAGAAGGTCACCGGTTCAAATCCCACCTCTGCCACTGACTCACTCACTGTGTGACCCTGAGTCACTTAATCGTCTTGTGAGCCATCCTGCGGATGAGATGTTAAATCAATGTCCTATTGTAAGTGACTCTGTATATAATGAACAGTTCACAGTGTACCTCAGTAAAGCGCTTTGTGATGGTGGTCCACTATGAAAGGCGCTATATAAAAATAAAGATATTATCTTATTATTATTTCTCCCAACCCCCAGTGCCAGCTTTCACTAGGACAAAAAGTCTAGCACAAGTTGTTAGTTCCTCAGACTCAGAGATAAACACTCAGTTGGTGCACACTCACAGTGATAATGAGGAGGAAATTGTAGACGTTGAATGCTGCAGCAATAGCTACTACTCTGGTCTGTTGGACAGTGATGGTAAGAAGTGGGACTCAAACAGTGTGCCTGCACAGCTGCAGAATTCTACCGATTCAGAGTCATACCTGTACTCTGAAGGTGCCACCAGCTTTGCCCATAGGACAGTTCAGTTCTCTACTGCCAACAAATATAAACAACTGACAATGGCTCCTGCCCACAGCAAGGCCTGCACTCACAAACACCACAACCTCTGTCCACACCAGCTCCTGCAGTTACCAGTGCTAAATCACCAACAGCAGTTTCCTAAAAAAGGTTGCCCAGCTCCAAGGTTTAGGAGACTTTTAAAGTTCGGGACAGATTTTAAAAGAGAAAGCTGTGTGTACTTTGTGCAATGCCTGGGTGAGTCTAAGAAGAGACCAAAAGCATTGCAATATAACTTCCTTACACAACCCCTTGTGCCTTAATCAGTGCCTCTGCAACAGCACAATCAGTACATATTCACACAGCAATGCTGGCCAATACTGGCGGCAGCAGCATAGTGAATACTTTTTCTCCACCACCTCTAATAAAGTCTGATTCTTCACTGGCGTGGAACGAGTTGCTCCACTGTGATCACCATCTTCCAAAGCAATCCTGGTACCCCCAGAAGCATCCACGATAGGGAGGCCTGGCCTATAGTGAAGGCCTTTCGCATAAAAATGCCTTTCCCCAAAGGCCACCACTCATGGACCTGCAGACCAACATGGGCTTGGGCTCAGCAAGTGATTTATCCTGTCGAAAGGGTGTTGGCATGTAACCTGCTGATATTCCTGGACACATTTGAAGAAGTCACTGTTAATTTATCTAGAGACTAAGCATCTGTCTCTGAGCTCACTCCAATGATTTATGCCCTGGGTACCATTGTCAGATCACTGTAAGAAGGATACACATGATAACCAGTGGGGCTGGGTGAGGCTACTGCTGCTGGTGATGATGAAAGTAGTGCTCCTGATGCTACAAGTATAGATTCTAGCAATAGTGAAGGTCACACTGCTGCTAGCTCTATCAGCTCTCTGCTGAATTTCCTACAGAGCAAAACTAAATCCACCTTTTAAACAAAACTGTAAGTCAGTTTGGATAAAGGCATCTGCTATATGAATAAATAATAATAACAGTAATAATGATAACACTGTGTAACAAATTTGTGACCAGGACAGTGATATTTTGAAATTTACCTATTTTCCAGAACATTCCAGATAGATTCAGTGCTGAGTAAACTTGGAGTAACTTCTAGAACTTTCTAGAACTTTCCAGTAATATAAATAGTAGTATAAATACAGGGGCCTTAAGCTTACCAGTTCAGTTTAGTTCCAGTTGCCTAAGTGGATACATA